>NW_009630906.1:0-736 GCF_000690535.1 Cariama cristata | reverse complement strand
GATTACTTGCTATAACGCTCGGGGATCATGGGAGTCGGCCCTCTCTTTCACTCACGGCCAGCATCCTGGTGGCACCCTGCTCGCTCTCCTGCCTCCGACCCTGATCCGTGCATTCCTGAATCCGGTTCCTGTCTCCTGCAGAGCCCAGTCCAGGACGTCCAGGTGCCTGCCCTGCCATGTGAGCACTGCAAGCCGCCACGGTGCAGCACAAGGTCCCGCAGTCATCATTGGGAAGATGTGAAAGAGTTAAAAGCCCCAAGAACCCTTAGTTACTCAACTAAACAAAGGCAGATCCTTTGGGGGATGACTGGAATGGCTGTGAGGTGAGGAGGCTCCGGGACAGTCTCACTTTAGACAACTCGGACAAGAATGCACCTAAGGACATCCGATGTGCAACTGTGACTGATTCATCCTGAGGAGCATAAAGAAACCAAGAGTCACCAATCCAGACCAAGATAAGGAACTTGCAACATTGATGAGCCAAGACAAAAGACCACCAGGGAAGACAACTGCAAATGTGGATCAGACACTTGCATACATTAATGAGTTCCAGGAATTCTCATGTTTATGTAAACGAGCTCTCGGAAATCCTATGAATATGTATAACTTTATGGTATATAACCTCTGGAAGTTCACCACATCGTTGGAGCACTCCTGGTGGAGCCATCCCCAGCGCTGCGAGGAATGTCTGCTTCGTAACACTGTTGAAATCAAGTTTCCTTAGATCGGACTCCTT
>NW_009630905.1:0-14748 GCF_000690535.1 Cariama cristata | reverse complement strand
CTGACCTTTCCACTTGACTCCTCCGAGCGTATTTTTTTGGTTATAAGCAGTTCCTCTGGGCAGCCAGGAGCGAGGTAGGGAGTCACCTTCTCTGCAAATGTTATACATGAATAAACACCTTCCTAGACTTACTTAACCCCAGTCCGCTGTGTGTCTGTTTCCCTGCTGACACACCATTAGCATCTGAAGCATCTATATTTCCTGAATTGCAACAGAGATAACTTATCATTCCAGCTGCTTATCTCAGACCTGCCCTGTGGATTTGGTGGAAAGTTTTCCCCTTTAGCACGTAACAACAGGTGCCTGATACTCGCTTTGAAATGTTCCTCTTTTTTAAAAAAAGATTTGGCAGTCTTGCCCTGTACATTTTACATCTCTCTTTCCATCTCTATGCCCATATAGCTCGGTTTATTATTATCGGACCACCGGCCCGTACCTTGCTGGCAGTGATAGCAGTTCCATACGATAGATGACCCAGGAAGTTTCAGATGCCTTAGGAGCATCCTTGCATTACAGTTGCCAAAGTCGGTGTGGCATTTAGAAAGTGGGCCGGGAGGGGAGTAGGTACATATTCAGGAAACTCTTCTGGAAGCTGCAGGAACATGGGAGTACAGGAACAGAATTCTAATTGTCTTTCTCATGTCTCTTTTTTCTCTCAACAACTCCTCTGGATGTCGAGGCAGCACGTATCAAGTTATGCCGAGATTGACTTTCTGGGAAAAGAGTCAGCAGAGGCACAAGTGAACGTAGCAGCTGGTGTGGTGGTCCTGGACGGCAGGAGGGTGGGACTGGAGAGGAATGTTCCCAGGAGACATCCCTTCGTGGTCCCCCTTCCAGGGAGTTTCACTCCGCTGCCCAGGGCAGCCAGGTGAGGCATGGCTGGAAGCAACTCATCCGGCCAGCTCCTCAGCATCCTTTCCTACAAACATGGTAGAGGGGACTTTGCTTCTTGTCTCCACCACAGCCTGGAGCTGCCAGCGAGTCCCCGGTGTGCTTGGGGCTGCATGTAGGTGCCCTTGCTGCTGTATGCATCTCCGTGGAGCCTGGCCCCAAAAAGGTGTTGATCCCTCTTGGGTGTTTTTCGTGTAAGCTGCTGGCTCAGCCTTCAGCCCTGTGTTTCTGCACACCCCTATAGACTTCACTGGGACTTGTTAGGGGAGCTGCTGGTTTAGAGATGTTACAACTTTTTAATCATAGCTTCAGGTAATAAAACAGATACGCTGCAAGGTGGGAAGAAGATCAGGGCAAGAAGCAGAACTTTATTCTTACTATACTGAGTACTGCTACCCCTAAATCACTTGCTTTGTGAAATCTTATCTGACGCGGTGGAAGGGAGCACATAACTAATCACAGAGTCGAGATTCATTGGCTTGAGTTTTATCATAAGAGATACAAGGAGCATGATAGACACACTGGTGCTATCACCTATAGATACATTCCTCGATGCTTTTCATCATAAGATTCTGCTTCCTTTTGCTTGTGTGGTTTTGCCATCTGTCTCAATTTGAGTGTTTCAGTGCTTGATGTTTTCATCCAGATCAAGATCCAGGAGACAAGTGAAAATATAAGCAGCCCATCTTTCAATTCAAACCAAAAGCTTCTCGAGTTTGCAAAGTTGCAAAGTTTGCAAGGGAAGCCTTGCAAATGCGATGAGAAAGCTAAACCACCTTAACTGCAGGTGTCTGCTTTTACTGTTATTTGAAAAAATCAAGGTTTTACAGCTAATCTATGAGGCTTTTTGTGCATGGCCTGATTTGTAGTTTCTTAATGCTCGGGACTGGCAGCGTTGTTTATAGCTTTGCCAAACTTACAACAAGGAAAGAGCTTTTTTCCTGGCTAGTCTCAGACTCAAGGCAAACTATCCTAGAAGCAGTCAGTTTTGTGGTTCAATCATTCCAGTGAATGAAATTCAGGGAAAACGATATATTTGAACACCCTAAAAAATTATCACATTTATTTCATGGAGAAGATCTAGCACAACAGGCTTTGGTACAGAAACTCAGAATTTTGTATGACAGGGAGACGCCTTTAACCAAACTCTGATATTTCTGAAAATGTCGGTTTACAGCTGCTTGTTTAGCCCAGGCCAGATACAGTCCTTGTAGGCTCCATATGCATTTAACGCCCTTCAGCCTCTCCCCTCACCCGGTCATGACCAGATCGTGGATGGAGAAAGAGATCCCAAGTGAGTGGGCTGGAGGAGGTTTTCCTTGCAACCTCTCCTTGTGGTAAATTTATATTTCTGTGTTTCTGGGTAGGGGAACTGCCAGTAAGGGTCACTCTTGTGATCTTACGTGTTTCATCTAATGGGATGAGGCTGGAGTATGGAACGGGGGAAACTACGATGTGGAATGATGGAGGGAGGATGGGGGTTCAGACAAGGGAAAAGAGGAGAAAGGGGAAAGCATTTGTGAGATTAAGAGGATGAAGGAAGCGTCAGAGTTCGAAGTAGGACAGAATATGAGACTGAAAGGGGATGGAGGGAGAAAGGTCAAAGGACTTGTAGCTCCCTAAGGGACCCGGGGCAGGATCCAAGCGTGCCACCTCTCAGCATTCCTGTTCTGACTCGCAGGTAGCAGTGGACGTGTTATCCTTGCACGTGCTCCCATACCCCTCTGGTGAGCACCAGATAAAAGACAACAGCCTGTTACTGCTGTTATTTCGAGCAACGAGTGGTGCCACAGAGCTAATTGTGAGTGGAGGACTTAATTCTCCTACCCAGTGATACGTTTATTTTAAAACAAGTAATAAAGTTCTCCTCCTCCTGAATTCCATCTGTCTGAGGGGTATGAAGGTTGAATAATTGAGCCTTCAAAAGTTACAGCATGCCAGAATTAAGTTTCTTCTTTCGTGTATATAAATTAAAATGTGCTTGTGTGACCACATATCTGGCCCCAGTTGACTAAGACTGGGCATCCGAAGTTGAGTGATCCCTTGTGAAGAGTTTGATCAAATGACCAAATGCTTTTTAAAAGGTTTTAAATACATATGGCGATGATAGATAATAACCACTCATTGCGTGTGCATTATTTTAATCCCAAAGCCTCCCTCATAACGTGGGTGGAACACTTCATTCATCGTTGAAAATTAGCCCTCACCAAGGTAGGAAATCTAACCTATTATTTGCTGGATCACAAGCTCATTACACTCAGTCTTCTGGTTGGAATTGAAAGAAGCCATCACCTTTTTCTGTTGTTAGGGAGAACGGAGAACAGCGTTGTGTGATGCAACGTTGAGTTATCCTCATCAGGTCCCCCTAAACTTCTCAGTGTAGACGAGCCACGGACAGCAATTAACGTTGTGTTGTTCCCTGTCACGATGGCTGGTGCTCATGCTGACATCCCTGGCCCTCTGAGACAGGAGGTTGCTGGAATGGGCTGGAGAAGTTTCCAATGGCCCAACTTGTCCATGAGAATGGGCACAGAGCAGCCGCAGCAGCCTTACAGCCAAGGCCCTGGTTTGACTGCTGTTTTCCTCCTCCTTCTCCATCAAGCTCCAAAAATGACAATTTGAGGTGGGTAGAATGAGCGTAACTCTTGGGAACAGAGGTTTATTATTTTCCTGGCCTTATATGTGTCATAATTCTCAGTGAGGGCACAGCAAAGGCAGGAGTCTTGGTTGCACGCTGAATATTCAACAGACTGTTTCCGCTTCTACTAATTCTTAAGTAGAGACGAGCTATTGCTGCACTGAGGAAAATTAGGTTTGTCAGTTCACTCACATTTTAAAAATAATCTTATAAATCTGCATTCTCTCCATCCTACCTATAGCCTCTCTGTCTCCATCTTTGCACCGTACAAGCCCCAGGTTACCCGGGTTCCTGCAGTACACGCCGAACACATGGCGATCTGTTCAATTTTAATGAAGAGCATTTCCAAAATTAATTACCTAGAAACAAATATTAAATGACTGTTGTGTATAACATAGGAAGAAGAATTATTGCGGAGGAATGAAGGCTGTTAGGAATGTTGCCGTTGTGCTCTGAAGTGCAGCCCCCACATCCTCCCCTGGCCCCCCGCCCCGAAGGAAATGTAACAGCAATGAAAGCTCCTCTCCTCTCAAGATTTAGATATGTGCCTAATTTCCAGCAGGTGGATAATGCCGGTGATTTGATGTGCCCTGAATTAAGCACATCTGGAAGGTTTTTTTTTTTGCTGAATTGAAACTTCCAGTTGTGTTATAGTGAGACTGGCGGTGACTTCAGTTACCTCTGGACGGGACTGCAGGACCCGGACCTCCCCATCCCTCCGGCCCCCCGCTCCCTCGCAGGCTTTGCAGAACCGCTGCCTGAATCCGATTGCTCTTGTACCCCTCCAGTTACTCTTCAGCATGCTGTTTAGGGTTTGAAGTTATAAAAAGCGAAGCAATAAGTCGGTGTTAAACATAACATCTTAACTGTTTCCAACGTTTTTTCTTTTAGTAAAAGGATACCCCTGTAAAATAAGAAACAGTTCACTTAAAATGCTCATGCAGGCAAAACAAGTTTATTATCTTTTACCCTGATGTTTTATACATCAGTTAGGGTGGGGATTGTATGTGTGAATCTAAAAAAAGAGAAGAAAGAAAGAAATGACAAGAAAAGAAAAATCGAAAGCTGTATGCTGACAGGTGTAGATGGGCCTAGATAACAAGGATTACACTGCAAAATCTAATATGAAGATGGGCTATATCTAGCCCTTGCCAAAATTAAAAAAAGGAAATCTGATCAGCATGGTAGGCAGCTGAGTTTGGCCCAAAGACTGATGGAATAAAGTGCCATTTGCATCCTTTTTCTTTTCTGCAGTCTCAAAGTAGTAATAAATAGTGCAATAGAAAAGAAGTGGCAATGGAATGCCTCGTTTTAAAACTTTTTTATATTAATATCTTCTCAAAAGGAATAAAATAAGAAACTGAAGGTAAACAGTTCCATTTAATATATGAAAAGCATATAAAATAAGCTTTAAGATTTATGTTTTTATGTATATGTGTTTATGCTTCTTTGATGACAGTAAAAAACATGAGAATGAAAAAGAGATCTTCATTTCTTCCCCCGACACATTTTACACGCATCTCTGTTTCTAAGGTACCCTGGTGTCAGAAATCACTTGCAATATACGATACAGGGATTTACCGCGATACACAGTTTTACCAAAGAACAGAATAAACAGGAGACTATACTTACAGTAAAGGGAACCTAAGCATGATATTATCAGCAGAAGGCAAAAATAAGACAGTCTGTCTCCTTCTGGCTGTGGTGGTTGCCTTCCACAGCAAAACGCTCAGTTACTGCCCCACAGACCGCAGTGATTTGGTGCGGGTCTGGGCTGACCGTGCTGTACCAGCTCCCCCTGCCCCAGCACCCAGCATGGCCACCGAGGACAGCGGTTCAGAAGGGTTTGGCCAACCTCTTGGGATAGATGTTTTAAAAAACATTTGACTTTTACATATATACCTCACCCAGGGGCTGGATTTTCCAAAGAGCTTAGCTACCGGATGCTGGGTTGCTTGGAAATGCAGATGTTTCCTCTGGGTGTCTATGGAGACCTGTGGTCCATGAAGTCATTTCCATCCCTGGGAGACACTTCCAAAGCCATGGTCCCAGCCGGGAGGGTAGGCACACATGGATGGGGTTGCCTGTCCTGCTGGCTGAGCCTCCTTCGGGCGCTGCTCAGCAATGCCAGAGGTTGTCAGAAAGAAGCAGAGGACTAAAAATACATGTAGGGTGGAAGACCCACCCTTAGTGAAGGCCACGGGATTTTTTGCTGCTAATTTGAAGGAAGGAGAGACTTCTTCTGACCGAAAGAGTCAACCCTCATTACTGAAATCTTTGAATAACTCTTTGAATGAAGCCTTGTATGTCCACAGCTACAAACTGGTACATCCGTCTACATACCGTACTTCTGTTCATATGTAAAATGATGAAAAAAGTATGTTCCTAAGGACACTCGTAGGCTGTACAATGCTGTGCTGACGCTTTTATTACATTGATTCAACTACTTTCTGCAGGTTATGTAAAGTAATCTTTCTGTATCTCATGGAATTTGCATCCTGGGAGTGATTGATACTCCAAGTGTGATGAAGCTGACTTCCATTCCCGACCACACAGGTGTGTGATGAATCCCGGTTTGAGGTGTGCTATTATTTACTGCCAAGGTTATTTCATAAATTCAGTTTCACACTTCTAATTCGGACGTGCATGCTTTCTGTGAGGAGGGCTGTTATTAAGTCATCATTTCTTGAGCAAACTAAACCAAACTAAAAGGCACCAGTAACAGATTGCTTTTAGTCCACTCCATAAATGTGTGAAGTATTGTTTTATTATACATTAAAAGTGTGATTATATGTGATGGTGTCTTTGGATCATGTCAATGGGTGAGTGCCACTTTTCATTGCTAGCTTTAATCTGGGCGTAGATCGCTTTTCGTTTTCTAGGAGATTTGTTAACTGGATTGTTAAAACTAAAAGACACAAACTGGAAAGGGGAAAAAAAAAATCTCTAAAACTGCCCAAGAGGTTAGTACTAATTTTCAGACTGTCTGAATACTGGCGTATGTGCATCACTTGTCATTAAAAAGCCAACCCTCCCATGCAGCAGTTATTTTCCATTCTAGGGACAGGGAAATGCAGAAGCTTCTTGGAGAGCACACGCTATTACTGATGGTTCTTCAACAGCAACCACTGGATCCCCTGCCTTTGCTTTACAGTAGAAAAAGTATTTGCAGTTGGTCAGGTGTTGCAGAATTCTGCCTTTCTAACCTCTGCCAAGCATGCGAACAGGGCAGAACTTGCAGAAGCAGGAGGGAAGTCTGGTCTTTTTTTAGCCTAGAAGCAGGTTAGAAAGGATGAGAACAGGCTTGTTGGGTAGACTCAGTCATGAAACAGCTCTTTCTGCACATTACCCTTCAAGATCAAGCTTGGAATAGCCTGCCTACTTATTTGTTCTTGATTGATTTGGAGTCTTTCAGGCATCTGAAGAACAGAATCATCCCATTCTTTTTGTTCTCTGAGGTATAAATTATACAGTATAGTATTTTTTTCCTTTAAACCTTTATTTAGAGCACTCAAAATGGTTTGTGCCCTGAATCTGTGCTCTGCAACTATTTTGTTCCTGTGTTCTTGCTCCTCGTGCGGCTGTCTCCGTCTACCTGGGAGACAGCTGGGCAGCTGCCTGGCTCTGGCAGTGCCACGTGAGCCGAGCAGGGACTGTATCGGCTGGATGCTCAACATGGGAATGGACATGAAGTTCATAGGTGCTTTTGTCCTTCTGCTAAAGTCTGACCTCCACCAGTGTATTTTATCCCTTGCTAAGCTGTATTGCACGCACTGACTTCTAGGTCTATCCTCCACATAGTTTATTTGGATGCTTAACGCCCGCCCTTAAATCATTGTCCCACAGTTTTCCATGAAAAAAAAATATTCCACTGCTTTAAAAGATAAGACCAATTAAAATTTCAGTTGATTTCTTCTCTCTTCGTTTTTTCCTACACACTGCTTCAGGTATACCTCCCTTTGAACGCGTCTCACCTGTTTTCCACACCACAATCACACTGGTTTATTTCTGTACAGATATAGGCAATGTGCATTTCCAGCAGCTATGCCTCGTTGGGCATCTCTTCTCCAGAGACACTGCGTGGGTAACCTCTGTTATGAGTTTCTTTCTTTCAGCCTTAGTTCTGTGCTGGCCCTCTTCAATTTGGCTTTTGTCTTGTCTTTTCCAATAAATTAGGTTACCATTTTGTTCCCTCCACTACTTCCCCTCCCTTCTCGTAAAGACACATCTCTCTACTCTTCTTGATACTCTTGCTGGGAACCTCTGTGGCCCAATGCTGTTGTTACGCTTGGCTGCTTTGGAAAATGCTACCCATGGAGCTTGGAGCCCGGTCTGCATCATCCCACGCGGAGAAGAAGTACCATACAGAATGGTCCTTCGTCTCCCAAGGAGAAGCTGTAACACGATGTGGATGAGACAGGCCAAGCAAGGAATTTGTGGGGAGCAAAAAATATCGAGACTGCATAGGTGGGATAACACTGGTACTTCTCCTCCTCTTCTGTGGTCTCCTCCTTCTCTATAGCCTCAGGTGTATGTTTGCTTTTGTTCTTTCCATGAAACACTGTCGTGTTTCGTAGTCTCCCTTGCATCCTGCCTTCTTCTGTAGAGAAGTAACCCAGAAAGGGAGAAGGCCAGAGATGCAAAGGCACACCTCACCTGGAGCTGGTAATTGGCCATCTGAAATGTGCCGGGAGCTGCCCCCAAGTGCTTCGCAACCAACACAACATTTTTTTCGTGTGTTATACTTGGTTTGGAGGAGTGGTAGTGGTAGAGCAGGCAAAGTGAGAACTCGGCCGGTGCCGGGTGTGTAATCCACTGTCCCCTGTCACACAGAATCGGTGATAAGGCGTGAGAAGGAAGGAAGCCGCCGAGAAGGGAAAGATCTAAGCAGGAACTAATCAGCTCAACTCTACCACTGTTTCTTCTCCATTGAGGGAAACAAAATGAGACTTCTAAAACGACTTTGCCGTGGTCCTCTAAGACCTGTATAATTAACTTTCCAGCTGACGTGTGAACTGTATTTTCTTCTCTTGGCCTTTACTTTTGTAGGTTATTATCTCATGGTGTAAATATCTTTTCTGCCTTCTCGAGAAGGAATCTAGCAGTGCCCCAACGCCCATTTGTCCTGATGGCAGGACGTTCTGTGCAGCTCTCCAAACTAATCTGTTTGCAGCACAGAAGCCTGAAGTGTGGAAGTATTTGTGGTGTGAATCCAAACCAGCTTCTGTTACAATAAAGGATCATGTCCTGCGTAAGTAAGAAGTAGTTCATTTTTCTCCCGGTTTGATGCAGATCGTGAACAGTTCTTCCACATCAGTCTTCAGAAAGGATAATTCATATGGGTAATGAAGTAAAAACTGGGGTCAGACGCCGACATGCATTTTCTGTACAGATAGAGGGAAACCACATAGAAAAATGAGTGCAAAGACCACTCATTCTGAAGATGTGAATGTAGCTAATTTGCTCTGTATTTTACCCCTTTTAAAAAGAGAATATGTGTGGCACTTGCTTAGAATAGATGGTTGGCATTGCTGTCAGAGTAAATCCATATACTTCCTTCATATTAGATCACTGTTTTATTTCAAGAGTTACATGCATACAGGATGACAGCAAGCTGATTTTCCAAATTGCTCTGCTTTGTCACTGTTAGCTTCTGGCATTAGGCCATCCAGATACTCTGTATTTGAGATGTGCTCTGCCAGTTCCAGAGTTGTCCCTCCAACTATATCACCTTTCCGAAGGTCAGTTATGCTCCTACAGTAAGTGGTACATTACAATTTTTTTTTTCTTTTTTTCTCTTTCATAAATAATAGTTCCGTAGCAGTATAAAGAAATAAACCCACTCCCTCTCTCAACATAGCGCTCTATTGAGAAGCCATTAAAAACAACTTCTAAAGGACATGGGGATTTTCATTGCCTCCACTTTTCTGACTCCTGTCAATACTCCCTACCACAAATATCCTATTAAATAGAAGGGATTTTTGAACAAAATACTTCTCAAAATCTTTTCCTTCTCCATGTGAGCTGTCTGGCATACCAGGAATGACCTACCAGGGTAAGTATTTTCCAAGCAGCAGAGTGGAAGGATTGGAAGTGCTGAGGAGGCAGAAGTACCAGGGAGGGGAAAAAATTGGCTTTCTGTTTTGCCAATACTTTCTTGGCTGCCAATTTCCACATAGAGCTGCAGATGCTACACGGGAGTGGAAACTTTCAGATAGTGTCACACAACTCTTGAGATTCACTGCCACTGAAAATATAATTAGAGATCTGGTTATCCAGCTAGAGGTCAGGAAGCTAGAGTTAATTGCTAACCTGTTTATCCTACTCAAGGGATAAAGCACATAAATACAGTTAGAAACTGCTTAAAGCCTAAGAGACCTCTACTGAAAACCTGCTGCAGGCTTGAGGCAATAGTTTTGAAAGTGCCTGAGGGAATGAAAAATGTGGGATAGCGTGCGTGCCCCAGTGTGCCACCTGCACTGGTACAGCCAGCCCCACACCAGCATCCCGCAGAAGCCCTGCTTCAGCCCCAGCCCCCTTAGCAGACCATCTCCCTCATCCCTCCCCCTGTTAGCCCAGGCAAAGTCCCTCTGTTACCCAAGGCTCTGCTGGAAAGGGTAGATATAGCCGAAGTGACTTAAGAGGGGAAGGTCCTTTAGAAAACCAGACTTAGGTACTCTTGAAAAAGGTGCCCCAGACTTTTGTTTAAGCGGCTGCAGTTTGTAAGCCCAGTCCTCCAAAGCCTTACTTGTGTGAATAGTCCTTACCCTTCAGGCTAGCGTGGCTGAAATCAGTGCCTCTTCACGTGCCCCTTTCACGCTGAAATGGCAGGAACCACAAGTCATTTGTTTCCTATCCTTTCACCACCTGATTTCCTACATTAAAACTCCCACATCTATCTATTCTGAGTAGGCAATGCAATCCCTTATGCCTGTACAATGCAGCCCACTTTCAACCGGAAGACTTTTTTGTTGCCCCTTGTTCTTATTAAAATAATTCCTGTGCATGTAAAGACTTTGATTATCAAATAATAATGCAGCCAAACCTGAACAGGACTTCCACAGGGCTGGGGAAAGTCACGCCACCAGTCCCCAAAGGCAATCTTCTTCCCAAGTCTCTCCTCTCTCCTCCAGAATATTTCTGGGCTACAGCACTTGAAAGAAGCCAGAAGAATTATTTTCATATCAGGGAAATGTAATTTTATTTTTACTCGGAAAAACCATCCTTTTTTAATCAAAGTTTTCAGAAACGTTTTCCTCCCGCGCAGGTTGAGCATGGTGTTTCTGTCCCCTGGTTTTCACCGCTGAAAAGCCATCAGCCCAGTTCCAGCCGCTCACCTGGGCTCTCTCAGCACCTCTTAGGTACTCTCGGAGGGAAATGCACTGTCTCCTGGGAGAGATGTTTGGGAGAGGGGCTGCGGGGGGCTCCCAGCACTCTGCTGCCCGATGGATGACAGGTCAACCCATGAGATGACTCTCACCCGAACTGCGAGGATCGGGAGCGATTGCAAAGCAGAAAGGTTCTGATGGGCTTAAATGGTGGTCCTCAGCTGGGGCAATGCTTCTGCCTCTGCATTCAGGGTAATACTTAGGTATGCGTCAAACTTTTAAGTATGTGCTCGTTGACTCCAAAGAAAATTAAGAATGCGCTTTGGCCTTGTCCTCTGACTGCCATGCTCCCCCTAATGCGTGATCACGGAGCGTATTATTGCCTCTTGCTTGATATAAACATGATGGAGTTGTTGATTCATATTATTTAATAAGAAGATGACTGACTGTTCTGCATTGTCTGTTTGCGTCTTAGGAGTTGTAAAATGAATCCATTAACTTATTAACTTTTATTTTGAAATCTTTCATGGAACTGTCATGTTATTTTGATTTGAGTAAGCGATTCATCTTTTTTAACAACTATTTTTTTGGTCCAGGGAGACTCATGTACTTCTGTTAATAGGTCAGAATTATGAGACGTATCACTCATGTTCAGAATCTTTTTGTAGTGTATAGCTTATTAATAATATATTTGAATATCAAAAATAATGATATGCTGTTTCAGCATTTAATTTTGGGGAAACATTCAGAAGATTTCCCCCTTGTACTGGCACAGTCAGTGATGAAGACAGAGGGAGACGAACTGTACTGTAGGTGGGAGCAGAGACACTGCAGTAGCTAATGTGAGGTTGAGCTTTAAATTTTTATGACAATTCATAAACTATTTTTCTAGCCGAGACCCTGGCTAATCGCAGCCTCTCCCTGACAATTTCCTTGTTCTGATTCTCATGGATTTAATAGTGTTCGTGGGGGGTGAGCCGGGTGAGATAGCTCGCTCTTGTAAGCTGCTTACGCTTGTGTACATTTTTCTTCGGGAATGTCATGTCTTCAGCAAGCTGTTTGCAGGCGAGTGATTTCTCTCCTCTTAATTCTTGTCTGTCTAATGGTTTTACTAGTGGAGGGTGGACATGTGGATTCGAAGTGATGGCTCGGAAGCCTTTATTCTTGGCAAAACTGTGCTGGGTTGTTATCTTTTGCATCTGGTATCTCTCCACGTCCCTTCCCTCATCTCCTTTCCACCCCTGGCCCCACCACCCTGAGGCTCTCTCCAGCGCTTGCCATATCTTTTTTACTCTGTGGGCACTGCCCAAACTCTTCTCCTCTTCCATCTTGACTAATGCCATCTTTTCCTGTGTACAACCACACAGCAGTCTCAACACCTGGCACCTCCCCACCTTGTCCCCCACCTAACTTTCCCACCACGCAGGGAAGAAGATAAGGCACAACTAATACGGTTTAATGAGTCTGAAACTTTAATTTCCTCAGTTGTATCTTGCTGGCAAGAGCTCTTACACTGCAGGTGAGGACTCCTTTTCTAATCCCTTTTACTGGTGGGGAGCTACTGGCAGCCTCCTAAGTCACTGCTCTTCCCTTTGGAGGGCAGATGGGACCTTGCTCCTCACCGCTGGAGCAGGGTAGGGTGACTCAAGAGCTTGTCTCTTCCAGTCTTAGACAGTTCGCTTGCTCATTTCTGGCTCAATTTTTCCACTTCCAGCTCTGCTTTATCCCAGAACTGGTGCCGTATGTGAGGGGGCCTGATGTTGTACGCCTGGGGTGTGATGTTGCTGTCTATACTACGTGCCAGGAAGCTGGAGAAGATGAAGGAGCAGAACCTAATTTTATAATGAACATAGCTTTTTCCCCTTGTATGGCGACAGTGACCTCCGCCTTTGGCGATGTATCCCAGTTACCCCTGTTAGGATCATCTTTCTGCCTGGTCCTTCACATCGTATTTCTCCCTTTTAGCTCAGACCTCAAGTCTCTCTGTCAAAGCCCCTCTCTCCACCTTATTGAACACAACTTTCCTCTCCTCCTCAGTGAGATTCAGAGTAGCTTCAATCTCTTCCAGCCCGCTGTTGTACCTTACTGTAGCGGCTCCTGCTTTGCCAGCATCAGCGGTCTGATGGTCCTGTCTCTGTGCATGGGCTGTCCTTTCTGAAGCAGCTAATTCACCTGTTACCACCCTACCCCTACAATTCCCTCTCAATGCCGTTTTGGCTGAAAAGCCTACAAAAATTGCCACCTGCTGACGGCTACAGGACCAATAAATACTTTAAAAATCTCTTTTTTTTTCAGATGTGCCTTTTAAAGATGTTTGGGTGTATCCCTAGCTGACTCGGTACCATCCAGGGGAGTCTCTCCAGCCCCCGTTCCTGCTGTTCTTCCCTGCATCCTTCTCTCTCCCATCATTGAGGCTGCTTTATTGCACCCATTAGCCACAACCGGCATGAAACTGATGCTTTTCCTCTCCACATCGGTGACCTCCAATTACTTTATTCCAGTGGGTATGGACAGTCTCCGGTGATTCACGGCATGGCGTGGGAAGGGAACACGCTCCCGCTGATGCCTCCCAATCCACTCACTTACCAGAGGTGAGGATGCACCTTCTATTCAGCTGGCTCTGTTACAGGGGCATTCAACAGTGAGATCTGGACTGGGAAAAATCCTTTTAAAAATGCCGCAGAGTGGCATTGCTGGAGCACGTCTGCTGTCCCCCTCACCTTCTGCAGTGCCAGGGCGAGCAGCCTTGCAGAGGAAGAACACATTCACCCCAGGACGCTGGTACGGGCAACCAAATAATTGTGTTCCCAGGGAACGTCAGCGGTCCTGGGACTCCAGTGTGCCCACTTTGGTGGGAATCATCTGCAATTTAAAATGCCTCTTCCTGGGAGTAAAGGATTTTGGGGTGGACAGGAGGTTAGTTAGCAGCAAAACACTTTAGTGCAGGGACTTTTAGTGAATTTATGCTCTGCTCCCACAGTGGAGCTTCAGGTTTGATTGCTGTATTGACTACATAGTATAAAACACACAAGAACAAAAACTCGATGTATATATAAAGCCCGTATAATAAATGCTGCTGGCCCTGAGGTAGAAAAATTAATTTAAAGCCAGAGCAGAACTTGTCCTTACAGCTTTTTCCCCACCTAATGCCCCTTTTCTCCCGTTGCAGTTCTGCCCTGTGCAAGCACTGTGCCCAAATATTCTCAATGCTTGCCCTCCCCGTGTTTTACATATATTACATATATGCCTTACAGTAGTGAGCAACTTTAAAATTTTCGTGTGGCTTACCTCACCCTCTCAACCAGGAATTTCATAAATAAATCACTGTCTTTCAAACCTTTTTTGCAGGTTGCATCTGTCTAAAGCGTGTGCGCTTCAATAAGTGTGCCTGACAGAGAAATTAAAAAGAAAAATCATCTCCCAAACAGAAACTATAAGAGGCATGTTGAGCTAAACACTCGCTGCACATTATTACAAGGGAAATATGATTTGAGAAAGAGTGAGTGTTTAGAAAGTAAAGGTGACATTTTGTTTCCCTGAGCTCAGTGGGCCAGAACTTCACCTGGGGTAACTTGACATAGGTTCATTGAAATAAGTAGCTGATTTGCACTTGCTGGGACCAGTTCTGCTGAATTTTAGCCATCGGTTATTGAAGGGCTTTTTTTTTTTTCCTAAGGAACTAAATATTTCTTCATAGTATGTCTTGCTGTTGGGATTTATTCAGTTTTCTGTGAGTAATTCAAAGAGATTGTCCATTGAGATTGTTTTTCAGTTGAAATGTGGGTTCTTAACTAAGCAGATTTTTGGAAGCAAAACATATATGCTTTTCCTGGAAAAGTTTGTCATGTAAACAGATGTTTATAAAAGAAAAACTTTTTTTTTTTTTTTTTT
>NW_009630904.1:31379-31628 GCF_000690535.1 Cariama cristata | reverse complement strand
TAAATCCTAGAAAAATATACCATAAATATATAAAGAATGTTCTTTCAAGGGGATTTTGCTGACCTCTGAGCTATTCTCGTGTTGTATTTCCAGCCGCAGGATGGCCACACAGGTAAGTGGAAGACTAAATGTCATGATCTTGCAAGCAGTGGCCTCCAGCTTTCTAATCTTAAGCCTTCCTGTGACACAAACAGCCAGTGAGACCACTTACGCTCACCCCTAAAACCAGTAATTTCAAGCTATTTGCAC
>NW_009630904.1:0-31361 GCF_000690535.1 Cariama cristata | reverse complement strand
GGCAAGAACATGCGGGGTTTTTTTTCTGTCCAAACAAACACAGGTATGAATCCCTGACATTTTAGGTTCTGAGCACAAGACACAGTTTATGAGTCTGCTGAACATAAAATAAGGGCTCTAATGGAAGAACTCAGTCTGAACCTGACCCTTCCCTACTTGGCAAGCGCTTCCATTTCAGTGATCTGTCCCTAAATAGATCCATCCAAGAGCTACGGAACAACTCCATCCAAGAGCTGGGAAAGAGGAGAAGAAGGATTGGATGCACACGCATAGATTACTACATGGAAATTACATTTTTCAAAAATATTATGCTTCCAATAGTTCTGGCATAAAGCAAGGAATTACATCATTTATCAGAATCTGGGAATTCTGGACTCCTGAACTCCTGGGACTTTCAGTCCTAGCAGGTCCTCTCCCCAAAAACTCACAGCAGACGCTGAAAACGGTCTGTCCCTTCATGATTTCTTACGGAAAGTGCCTTCTCCTCCTCTGGAGAAGTGGGTAAAGAAAACCCAACAAAGCTTAATTGTTGCCGTTTCTTGGAAGGAGAGGGCCCACAGCCTATTCAGCCTCTCTTCTTCCTCCTCCTCTGAATAAAACGACAAGCCCCGTACCGTGAGCAAGCACCCGTTTCCATGACAAGCTTGGCACTTGTGTTGGAGCCTTTAAAGTCAGAAGGACGAGAAGCCAAGCAGCACGCTGCTCCGAAGGCCAGCCGAGCTAGAACCAATTCTCTAGGACAAATACGCTATGTAAACACTAATAACATAATCTACTTAAAAGCACTATTACCGATGATACAGAACCACTGTGAATTTTCTAACACAAAGATAAATGCTAGCACAAATATTTGTTTAGCACTAAGCAGTAAGACCTGAGCAGAAGCGATTCTGGCCCAGAGCAGCTCCCGGTGAACCGGAGCTGCCTGCGCGCCACGATTGCTCCATCAGGGCTTTAAATCCGCTGCAAAGAGAGGGGGGCGGTTAATTTTATAAACCAGTATTAATATTTTATGATTGCATTCTTCTGCATTCCAAACATATAAATAACTCCAGATTGCTGGATGCTTCAACCGCCAAGAGTGTATTCTCTTTACCCTTTTCTGCCTTTTTGTGTTGCAAGGGAAAAAAAAAGTATACTAAGTATAATGAAAATGCAACCTGACATCATGAGTAATTCTAGGCTTGTTCAAAGACTTTATATCTCTACAAGAATATGAAATCAACCTAGCAGGTTTGTTTTACAGGGACATGTACTAATGCAGATCTAATGAAACTGTAAAAACTGAAAAGGGAAGACAACAGGCTATGCAGCAGGAGCACCGTACAAAGATTATTCACTAATTTCTCCTTTGATTTAATTCTGTGTAGGTGTATTCTATGGTCGACTACTTGCAGTCAAGCAAGAGAAGCATTTTGAGGTTGCTATTGCAAATTACAGCATGGGAGAAACCAGGATCACTGCCACCAGAATCCTTTATGCCGAGATCCCTGCTGTCCCGACTAGCGAGGGAGTTCAGGGGTGAAAGCAGAAATGATGGGGTTCCCAGCTACAAGAATACACCCTGAAATTTTCCACACACGTCCCAAATTTTTGAGGTCCCCCTTTCCTCAGGACTTCCTCCAGTCATTCTTATATATTAAATTCTCAACATCATACACTCAAATAATTGCCTTTTCAGATGGGAAAAGAGAAACGATCCGGAAGTCTCATCTCAACCTCAAGTCAGGATTTCCATCCTTCCCCCTTAAAACACTAAAACCCCTGCAACTAGTTGCTGAAAAATATCAGCAACAAACACATTTCATTTAAAACGAAGAAAACGCACACACAAAAGAGTCATGTAACTCCAAGAGCTAACAAAGCCAGGTCTGCTCTCTCAATCGCACTGTTTCAATCCGCTGCTTATAGTTTCTATTTTTGCAGTACGGCACCTTCACATTCATAACCAGCCATGAAATATTCTGACCCCACTGCATCGCGTACCATTAGCCCACCCCAGCCTCATCCCCGCTGCTGCTTGTCTTACATCATTGAAAACTCACCAAGCCCTTTTAGAGGCAACTGAGGTCCTACCTCAAAACTACATATCAGGGAGATACTCCAAGACCAGGGACAGTGCTAACATCCAAAACATTGACCTTGCCTCAAAGAAGTGGAGGGCTCAGGTTAAGTCTGCATGAAGCAGCCCCGCCGCTGGTGCCACTCGCTGCAGGAGAGTCTCTCAGATGGTGGACCACAACACACACTGGTCTTTCCAGAAAACACGTCACTGAGCAACGAAAAGAAAAATGGAAACCGTAGCAAAGTCATTTCACAAAATAAAAGGACATAACAACCAAGGTTATACCAGAACAGAAATGCTATGCCTATCTACTTCTTATATACCATCTTATTATTACAGCTAAAGCACGCAAATAAAAAAATCTCTGTCCAATTTAACTACAGCAGAAGTTACACTCACCAGTTTATCAGCGTAGGGAAAATGAATGACACGAGGAGGAGGAAAAAGCTTGTACAATGGCAGACCGGTTCTACAGAGTAATATTGTATGTTTTTCTAATACATAATAGATCAAACAGCTTAATAAAAAATAAGCTCATTTCTGACAGAACAAATATTCAAGGGCATGAAATACTGTTTTAAATTATTTCACTTATAGAGGAGAAGAAAAAAATCTTGGCTGAGCAAGCCGCATGCAAAATTGAAGTGCTGTGCCAGCAGCTGTGGGGCTTCGAAGCAAAGCACGCCAGCAGAAGGCTATCGCAGCTACAAAGCCACAGAACTGTCTCTTATTCTTCCCATTTATAAGCTACTCTTTCACATTGTACATCACACCACACCATATCTTGAAGCCCAAATACATCCGCAGCTCCCATCATGCCAGCACACGTTTCCCCCCCTCGTCTGACTGACGAGAACCACTTTGGTCAAGAGATAATTTCTTGCTTCGTTGTATGGGTAGTAACAGATCCTTTCCTCTCCACGTCAGGAGCACTTTATGTGGCTGCTACCGACAAACGCTCACAATGCCAAGTCCTCAGCGCAACAATAGGAAAAAAGATCCCCAATTTTCCTTGAGAAAAATCCTTAAGAATCTTTCTCCAGCATATGAAGAAAAAGAAATTTAATATGCAACCTTATGTTCAAAATTACTTATGTCAAATCTGCTCAGCTTGCAAGTCGTTTTTATTTTTTTTCTTAACTGCCTGCCTTGTAAAGTCACCTGGGAGCTAAATGTCAATATAACTTGTGCTTTGGAACAAAGCTTCTGCAATTAGAATATTTCATTACAGTACCGGGTACATTAAACACATTTATGCCTTATTCCTTTTTGTTGTTTTACTTACTTTAACCGGTAATTTTGTTTCTTCTTACAGAATGCCAGTAAGGTTTGTGTTACTACTAAACAAAATATTTAAAATCATGTTCTCCTAAAAAGAGATCTCATGCATCAACATAAACCAGAAGTGAACCTATTACCTATACGCCCCTTAAAAGAATAAGGATATTTATAGAGAAAGGCAGCAGCAAAACTGCACTAGGGTACAGGACGCCACAATACGTATTTCTATCTTGAAAATCATTGAACAAATCCACTTAAAAAATACCAAGCGTAGCCCCAAGGCCACAAGGAGAAGAAAGTGGTTTAGCAGGTAAAACGAGACAGCCCATGCTTTAAAAACCTAACTGAACACACGGCGATGGTTCCTACCTAGAACTAGGGCACAGCAAGCGACGGTAGCTGGTCAGTAAGGGCTTTTTAGCTCGCTATCATCCAGCAAAACAAACTGGCTCCTTCTTCGAAACACCAAGATCTCCAGCAACTACCCCCCAACACCCTAATTGACTCAGCAACTGGAGATTTTAATTTCTGAAGCCTCCTCTCTGCAGTTAGCCTTGATTTAATTTCCCATAATCTTCAGCAATAAATTACTTTTACCCAGGCTTTGCCTCGATGAGATTACTCATACAGAGGTAAAACACGAGGAACAGTTGAAAAATAACTTATGGGAAAGTTAGCAGTCATATTTGAAAGGTTGTCATTTACAACAAATTATGCTGCAAAAAAAAAACCCACCAACCCTCGCACTATGAGTCAGAAGATAAAGGTAAGAACCTAGCACGAGGTCTGGAGTCAATACTAGCAAAAGGAGAGTTTTCTAGTAGTCCCTTTTCCTGTACAATTTGCTCACTAACTGCCGCACGTTATTAGTCTCTATAAGGATATGCTGTCAAGTGTTTTACAGTTTCACTGGTTCTCGTTTGGGGGTTCAAAAAAGAAAGCATAAGAAAACAAATTGAGAAAGCAAACCCTTAAGATCAAATACTGCGGCAAAATGCAAACAGGTACCGTGCCATGTCAAAAAAAAAAAACACCTTGAAGACTTTGCCATTAGCTCTTCTGAAAGCCAAAAAGACCACCAAACCCGTATTTATTTGGAAACGAAGCCCTTGCTCCAGCAAAACGCACCGTGTTTGGCACATCGAGACAAACCCAGCACGCAGATAACCATCCCAATTAATAACGCAAAAGCCCTTTCCCCCAGATTTAGCAAGCCTAATAGGTTAAAGTACATGTCACACCCTTTCTCTACACCCACTACATAACTCTCGGCTTTGTTATGTAGACAAGCAGGCAACCAGCTTAGTAAGCATCTTAGGGTATTTACAAAAGGCCTCTACATTAGCACTCCGATATTATGTAAACTAAGCCTTTGCGAGAGAGAGATCCATTGCAGAACACAGAAAAACAGACATTTCCCAAAGGGATCACTATTTTGAAACAATACTTTAAAGGCTCTACCACATGCTGCTGACCCATACAGACAATTAAAAACACAAGCTCACCAAACAATTAAGGGTTTGTCATTGGCATGAAGAAAAGTGGAATAAATTCTACAAGTAAATGTCAGCTTCATAGGGGCATATATGGTGATTTGGAGAGGATAAATGTGCGCAGCTCCAACGTTCCCAGCACCATCTATTTTTGGTATAAGCTGGTAGAGAAATAAGGCTAAAGGAATAAGGGAGTGAGATTCAGCGTGCTCAAAAGCAGAAGAGTTCACGGCGACGTGAAGATTCCTTGCAGCATCACCAGCACAACCCAGCCCTCTCCCACCTCCCCCCAAACCCCCGAACACACCAGGTCCCGCGTCTCCTGGTCTCCCGCAGAAGGAAACGAAGGGGCTGAGATGGGGCAGATGGTGAGGGAGGCCAGGCACCAGCTAGCCAAAAGGACAGCGTGCCTCTTCCCATCCTTACCTCAACCCCCTTCGTTTCTTCTGTTCATGGGACGAGCCTGTGAATTCTCAGGGGGAGGAGCACATACCTGTAAAGCATTGGTTTGGCGTGGTTATATCCAATATGTTGTGCTCTTCCTAATGGATTCCCAGCCTGGTCTAGACGAGGAACAGAGAATGAAGATGGTCCCAGAGAGCTGTGGCAAGACCATACGCTTCATAAACTAGGTCATTTATTATTTTTTTTTAAATGAGGTGTGGACCGTAGCACCATCCCTACGGCAGGCGATGCTGCGCCTCCACGTGCCTCCAGAAGCATTCCTCCCTCCTCGTGCTCCTCAGGGTTATAATTACCAGCAAGAACCACAAACACACGCTCAACGTTCCTCCTCTGCTGGGTTCAGGCAACCAGGCTACAAACCCATTTACAAGGCTGGTATCCCTCAAGACACAGCTCCAGAAGACAGTGTCACAGGCATTTCTAATTGATTCCTGCTTTGGAGCAGAGCAGCCAGACCCCTATGAATAGAAGCTGCAAAAGCTCAGGAAATAGTCTTTTTCCCTGTTTTGAAGGAGGGGATTTTCTGGCTCCATTATTTTCATCGTTCTGACTCAACACAGGCATTTGTGTGAGTGCATAGGCATCAGACGGAGATGAAGCTGCTATTGACGGAGAGTCAGTCTCCTGGAAATGACAAAAGGTTCATTTCTACTCATCGAGGGGTCTTGTAAAACGCCAGTCAGCACTCAGGCTCATCCCTCAAGCACCAGAGCAGGTTTTGCAGAGTAAAATTTTCAGGAGGCGCAGAAAACCACGGCTGTTCCAGCCCCACGCAAATGCCAACTCCCTAGCAACACAAGCTTCCTATTCTGGAACAAAAGCTCTCCAAGAAAGAAAAAGCTCATCCTCCAACAAGGTCAGAGAAAGCCTGACATCACGGAAAGATGCTACCACTCAAGCTACAGGAATGAGCCAAAGCACTCTCAAAAAGATGTACAGAAAAGCTTGTTTTCTTTTGAACCTGCACGGCATAAGGCTGAGTGGAAGCAGCAGCATCCCCAGGGGTGCAGCCCTGCTACATCCACGCTCGGGCAACTACACAACATCAACTGGTACCTGCTCTTCCAGTGCCCATCTGGCCTCCCCAGCCCAACGAGCCGCACTCAGCGCAATCCTGAACATTTTAAACACAAAGCGGGATCTGTCCTGCAAACCAGGCAAGACTGTGGAAGCGGTAGAGCAAAAATTCCGCAACGTTTAGAGAGCAGAGAGAAGAAATGTTGAGTGCTGAGCAGTTATTCATCACAGATCACTGGAGACAGACATTTATCTTTTTTTTTTTTTTTTTATCCTCCCCCTTGTGCTGGAACATCATTGTACTCCCCACGCAGCACTCGAGGTTTACGTTAACCCGGGTGCTGGGAGCTCCAGCGCCGGTATTCCTTGGTGCTGGTTACACAACCTTTGCTGCCGTGCTCCTTCGCCTCTTCTCTACGCGCTCCTGGGTTCGGCCTCATTTAAAGTCTTTTATTGTCAAGGGAGGTTTTGTGGCAACTTCCGTCTGGTTGCAGCTTCACATTTCAGGCTCTTAAAACGTCTCTTTTAATTCCTCCTTTTGTAGTGAGTGTGGCACTGGTAATAGTTTCCCCACTTGCTGCTTATTATCAGTCATCCAGATCCCTCAGAAAAGGGCTGTTTTTAAACCCGTTGAGCATATCACATCGATGTAAGAACGACTTCGGTTACAATCTGAAGTCTTCTAAAGATTAAAGCCAATTATTTCTAGACTTTTACTGTGGTTTTCTTATTTTCTCACAGAGGTTAAACAAGTTTGTTAAGGTTACGTGACCTTCTGCAAACCTATACTGCCTCTTTTTAACTTGTTTTTTTTCCTTGTTCTAAGTGTCTATTTTTGTTAAAGAATGGCATAAGAATAGTATTTATTTCACAAAATGATCTCCCTACCTATTTACAGGGTACCTTTCTGTTGGAATATTAATTCCTTGTATGCAGTATTCTTAGTGAAACTTCACTTAATTTTATTTTGAAAGGGACAGGCAAAAGCTTGGGATTAACCCTCCTTTTCTTCCAATATACCAAAGTAGTGCTTTATTAGAAGTCTTCATTATTTTATTAGCAACAGGCACGACATTAAAAAAAAAAACAACTTTGGCAGCCTTTAGATTGCTGTGGAGGTGCACAGACAATACTGTTACAGAACTTTTTAAGCAAAAAAATGTCCAAGTAGCAGCCCTGAATACCTCATTCTATGCACAGAGCCGTATCTGAAGCAGGTGTTTGGGATTTGAGTAGGAAAGCTTGAACAGTTAACTGCTTTTGTAAAACCACTTGATAATGCCAATAGTGAGGTGCTGCTCTTGTTGAAGCATCAAATACGTACACGTTTAGTGCCCAGCACCACCCAGGACAACCGAGACGAGACAACAAGTTCAGGATCAGCTCTGGTACCTACTGATGTGTGCAGCCTTCACTCTCCTTGGGACTTGCAAGACGGTTGGGCTGCACAACCCCCAGCTTGCTGGTCAGATCAGCAAACCTCCAAGCAGCCATTTCACTTTCCGGCAATTTTTCCTATTCCAGAATCCTTCAGGTCTGAACACGAGCAGCAGACGGTTTTTAGCCTTTAGCTGGAAGCCAGATCGGTTTTTAGGGAGTGCTGAATCAGTCAAAGGAAACGTTACAGAGAGATTTCAATGAAGTAGTAATTAAAAGAATTCGTAACATCTTAATTTATTCCCCTTACCGGCTTCCTATTCCTCTTTTTTTTTTTTTTTTTCCCCAAAATCTTGGCTGGCTGCTAATTTTCAGTGCATCTCATCTCTATTTTGAAAGCAAGAAGGCAACTGAGCCGCCTTTTGTCTGGTCAGCACAAACACGCTGAAAAGATCTGGGTTACGCAGCGGGCTGGAGCTGCAGAAGTTCAGACACATTGCAGGAAGTTGACTGTGCAGAATTAAATCCCAGTTTCCTCTTTGGGACGTATATATTGGCTGGAGATAAGATGGTTTTATTTTTCTGTAGCAAAAAAGAAGGGGTTTTTTTTTGCACGCTTCAAGTTGGAGGGGTTACACCAGCTGACGAAAGGGATCAACAGGACTTTTCATCATGGTTGTCAGTTATGGACAATAAAGCTTTTTTGAGTTATTTCTTTGATTTGGCAATTCCCCTTCCTCACAGCTTCTTTTTTTTTTATAGACTCTTTATACAGTAGAAAAATATAATTCACAGGAAGCAGATGTGAGAGGGGAAATTTCTATGAATTCATCTTGCACGCCCCAAAAGCAGGATGGGTCCCGTAGTCTGTTCTCAAGTGCTTTGCTGAATGAGGCAACGAACCCCCACCACCACACTAATGAAATCGCCTATCTGGACACATTTCCTTTATCCTGTAAATCTAGAATTAAAGATTTTTGAAGGCTACTGCATGCAAGCTGATTTGTTTTCTTCCAAATCCCCAAAATCTTGCAGATAAATAGTCAAAACTGTCCAAAATCATTTTTAAATTCCTTACTACCCAAAATCTGATACTTGCTTTGAACCTTTGTGGTCTTCCCTGTCTTGTTTTCCTTCTGCATTAGTTTCTTCACAGTTCACACCTTCTATGGTTTAATGCCAGGCTTACTATTTTAAAAACTCTACTTGAGAAAACAGGATTTATTTGGGTTTAGAGCACAAGTTTTGATAAATGCATTTCTTCAGTGCTTTTGCAAGGAAAATTCATGGCACCTCCTACCAAAAACAGGCAGGTCCAACCCTAAGATCCAATACAGCCTGGAAAACCCTCGCTGCCGCATCTCCTGTTCTGGGAGTGGAAATCTCAAGCTTCCAAAATGCACAGGCTAAGGGACAGGCTGTCTCTCCTCAAAGTGAATCTTATCCTCATGATGAAGGGTCTTCATCGTCCTCGGTTTTTAAATAATCCGCTCTCCAAACAGAAATAAGATCTTCCACAGTGTCTAATAACTTCAACTCCCTTCCTGATCCGTGAGCGTTTCCCTGCACCTTTGATTTATTAGGTCTCTTCTACCTCTTCCAGCATTCCCCGGTGAGCTGCAAGTTTCCTCCAACCACATCCCTACCTGGAGTAGTTCCTCGGGATACACCCTCCATCAGTACAAACCATCGTAGTTTCACGAAATCCCATGGATAAATTTATACCATCTGAGATCATCTCCTCTACTCCTACCTCTGCATAGCCCAAATCTCTTCTCTTTACTACACCGATGGTCTCATTCCCCATAAAGTTTGACCACTACAGTCCTCTTCATCCATCCTGATCCACCTTTTCACAGGTGATTTGTGTTGTCTGCTCCATGCTGTAATTTACTACTTACGCACATTGGCTCTTACAGAATTGACAATTATGAAATACCTTCGGCGCTGTTGGTCACAGTGAAATACCTGATGCTGAAAAACCACTCCTGGCTATAATACCTTGATAACTAAATTAAAAAGATGCCCTCAGTAGCAAGGGTATGTTTTGGACTCCGAGGTGTTCTCACACGCAGTGTAGCTCCCTCCGTATAAATCAACATCTGTTTTGCAGTGTCTTTACACTTTTTTACACCAGTTTAAAAATAAACAAATAAAAATAAACCCCATTCACTGCTGGCATCACATCTGCTTTCCGACTTTGCAATCTCCCTTTTACACCTTTTTCCAAATAAATAGTTTTATGGCCTTATTATAGTTACAATGGTCCAAATCATCTCATTATGCAACCTGTTGAGACAACATTCTGCAAGCATGACAACTGGAAGTGGTGATGATGTATTAATTACTACAGTGTGAATAAGTAGTTTCATCCTTCTGATGTCCAAGGATGGGACTTTACGTAACTTTTAAAGGGAACGGGAAGGCTTTCATCCTTAGATTGCTCTTCAAGAGGCTTCTCCTGAAGTTCTCAAGTCTTGGCTTCTACTCTGCAGAATTCCACCAACAACTTACTACAATCTCCCAGGCAATTTATGATTCTGGCAAGACTTAGTGCAATCTATCACTTGGGTGACAGACAGAACATAAACTGTATCCTGGCTGACATCACTGCTGTAGTCTCTAGTGAAGTCAGAAGAAACTATTACAAAATGAAAAACAATGCTGTCAGAATTGCATGCTTTCTACCACTCCTGGAGTTCCGTATTTCTCCCTTAACACAGATTATTTTGTTTAAAACAGACTTGCTTTATTCCAAGAGGACTTTTACCATCACTATTAACTGAAACACTCAAATAAAAGACTAAATAAAAAGAGTACAAAACAAGACTGAAAGCAGGAAAAGGGAGGTTATCAGAATTCTCAAAGCAGCTGTCATGCTGAAACAATAAAAAATTTAAGAATATTTTTAATAACTAGTGAGGCTTTCAAAAAATTAAGTATCTGAACAAGAGTTGAAGCTACCAGAAAATGAGCAAATGATTTGACGCCACCAAGAAAAAGACGAACTGGAGAGGACTACAATCTGCTAAGGCATTGTAAAATATATTCTGACCCTCCTATAATGAAGTAAGGCTTTTACCTGGATCTAATTCACTATAACTTGCTACACAACAATTTAGTCTTGCTACATAGTACTAACAAAACCTTACTGAAAGGTAATTAAAACTCTTCGCATCCCCTAATTCTATAAGCAAGGCTACAGCAGGCTGCAGAAGAACCATATCCAACCCCCAAGGGAAACCTGCTTGCTAAAATATTAAAAAAATGGAGAAAGCCTTGGGTAAATGCCATTCATACATCAACATCAGAGATAGGTAGGTGATCAGAAATTCCAGCCTTTGTTTGAGGATAATGCCTCCTACCCAAGGAGAAGTCTCCGCGAGGCTCGTCATTAACTACAGACACATCCAAACTATCACACAAGCGAGGAGGCTCTTCCCACCAAGACACCAACAACGAGGACGACCGGCTTATCAGGTGAATCATCAAGGTCACAGACATCCTCCCATGTTCTCATTCCTCAAACAAACCAAAATGGAAGATAAATATTTGCATATAGCTGCTAAATCCAAAGACTCAATGCCCATCATTAAACACAAGTACGTAGTAGCTCATTACCACTGGCGAGAACCACCATTTTCCAATAAACCAGTGGTTTGCTCAGGGATTAAAATTTCTAGAGGTAAAAATGTGCAAAGTTGTCAGCTGCTACAGCACGTCGTGTCAGTCCCTTCTCCCTGTTCCAGCGCTGGAGAAGACATGCATGACAGCAGACTACACGAAGATTGACACTTTTACCTCCCACCAATGACTGCAGCAGCCTAGAAACTTTTCCCGAGTACCCTGCTATTCTGACAGACATTTGTATTATTACCATATTCTTTCTAAACTGAGCAATTAATGCAACGCTGACTTGGCAACTCAATCAAACACAAAAGAAACCTGTCCTATTTAGCTGCCTAACACATCCAAGCATGGACAAAATTTGCACCATTCTACCAAAGCCTCTCTTCCCACCAGAAAAGGAACAATAAGAGATTTTTCTACAAAAATTAAATAACTTAATCAGTGTGCATAAGTACTTCCATCTGTCCTTTAGCTTTCTGCCTTCCATGCCAGCCTGCCCTCATCTTCTTTCTGTTCCTCTTCTCTAATACCCTTACCCAGTTTTCCTTCTCCCTCTTTTCTTTTCATTGTCCCTCATTTCCCCTCCACAAGGAGAAAGGTTCAAAATACCAAAGCAGCATCCTCTCATCCATAGACATTGCTCCTTCTACTCCTGTAATGGCTTTACAGTTTTTCTTCTTGCTCACTCACTGTTTCTGCAACCAAGACTCCGAGGTGCTCCCTTCAGCAGGGGCTTTTAAAGGCGAGATGCTTTGTTGAAACATTGCCTGCCCAGGGGCATGTAAAAGGAACTCTTCAGTGCCCACCACACACAAAAAAAGGTTTATAATTTTTTTTAACATTATTAATACCAAAAGAATGCAGCCAGAATCACGGAATAAATTAAGACCAACATTAAAATATTTGTGTACTTGTTTACTTCTCCTGCTAATGGTCCTAATTACAGAGGCTACAGTGGTTTAGTAATTTACCTCTCAGGGTACAAAAATTATTTCTAAAAATTCAGTAATGCCTATGAAACTTTATTTAGAGAAAGAATAGGTTCAGATCAAGAGACATACCGAACCTGCATCCAGGCCCAAGAAAGCAGACCACAGCAAAGGCAACCCATGAGGACATACGGAATTTCTTCACTGTGATGCTACACATTGAAAAGTTGAAAGAGCAGAGCAAAGATCCTCAAACAGCATTTCAAACTGGAGAGAATACGCTGCAAATAGTATTAGCCACCAAGGCTATTCATTTAACAGGTTTCCGCTGCAGCCGAGGTGTGCCAAGGAGCTTAGCAAAGCATCCAAAGGCCTGCTGGATCACGTTACAGACACCACTTTCATACTTCTGTGCAATAAAGATTGAGTTTAACCTAAATATACATCCACTTAAAGTGACAGCTATCCTTTTAAAAGTAAAGATACTTCTGAACTTTTCTAAAAGTTTTCTTAAACGGTTTAACTTTGCTTGCAAAAGTTTCCGAGCAGTCTGGTATCGGTACATCGTGCTCCTGTGCCAAAGATTATGTTCAAGACCAAAACAGGCTACACGTCTACAGGGAACTGGAACACCAAGCCTGTAGATGTACTGCAATGGTCTTTTTATCTAAATCAGTTTAAATAAATAGAATTTGCATCTGGCTGGAGACAGGGTACAGATAACAAGCATTCCTGACACACCAGTTGCAAAACCTGCATGCTGGGGTTTGAGACTTGTTCATTTCTACAGTTCAAGGCACCTGAATTCTGGCCTCCTCTAGAGCCACAAAGTCACCTAACATCTTTTGCCATGATTTTTTACAGCAAGATGGCCTATGGCAAGGGCAACAGCCCTTGCTGGCATGGCTAACCAATTTATTCATGTTGGTCCTGCTGGTTTTCAGCCAACATTTTAACAAACTTAAACTTTCAAAGTGGCTTAAACCGCAAGAGTAACTCTCAAGCTGTGATAAAGGTACAGAAGAAAAGCAGTCACAGGGAAAGAATCTATATTAGCTGTAATTTACCCCCAAAAAACTGCTAAGATGATCCTTTGATAGCATTTTTCATTCTAGTCCCATAATATTTCTAGCATGTGCAAAAATACAGGGTCTGGAGCATCCTCTGCTCTTGCTGTAGCAGAAAAACCAAAAGCATCGTGGACTCAGAGCCTTCTGCAGACGATCCCTAGACTAAAAGACATGAATAATCTTATAAGCAAAGGAAGTGAAAAGGAAAAATAAAAATGAACGGAAAACAGGGAAGGAGAAAAGCCAGCTAAGCCTTCCAGTATCGCGAATGACCACGGTTAGCCCGCAGAGACAAGCACCACTAACTGCCTAGACCTGCCCGGCAGGGACCAAGGCGTAAAGTGGATTTCCACAACGAACACAGGAGCTCTGCTACAGGTCTAGCCCAGTTAGCCCAACATCCAGAACTCACACGCTGGCCAGTGAACACTGACACCGAAGATTACCACGGCTCTTCCCCAGGTTTAAGTGAACAGGGTCATCACAGACATAACAGCCATCATTATCTTGCACGAACGCAGTTCCCACTTGCTTTTTCCTTGCCGGCACAAGCCGAAGCCTTCTCCTGACAAGGGCTTCTCTCCAACGATGCATACAGCACTTGTCCTTAAAGCAATTACACAGGCTATGAGCTATTCACCATGTCAACAACAATTTCTCTCCTATGGACCAAAACGGCTTAGAAAAACACACCGCTGAAGTCTGCTTCCCTGCTGAAGAGCATCTCTTAACCTGAGCACAGGAGAACAGGAACAAACAACAGCTCTTCTCCCGAGGCAGGGGATGGATGGAGAATGTGACGCTGCACTGTCTAACTTCAGGTAGTAAACACTATGCAACCGGCATCATTTGGGAAGAAAGGTAGTAGACACATTTTAAACATCATTCATTTATCCACAGCTAGTGCAAGGCTATTGCTGCCAGCTTTACAAAATTATTTCAGTTTTACTGGTTTCTGGAAATAACTGGCTAAGTTACCAAAGCTCTTACAGCTCCCAGCTCCTCACAAATTCATGTTATGAGCTGTGGTTTCCTGTTTGTTATGTTTTCCAGCATACTTAAGACACTGACTTGAAGTAAGTTACTTTGCCCCTGCCCCCCCCGGGTTGAGATTAAACTGTGTAAACATCTGTTTGAGGTAACAAGTTCATCTTGCTTTCAGAAGAGGAAAATTGCCTAAATTCAGGGTCTTTATCGCATTCCTTTGTAAATATATACCTCCTTTGGTTTTTTTTAATAAACCACTCCTCAATGAACATTTAAGTGTTCAAAAATAAGCTGAAAGCTTGAAACTCATTTTAATTACGCTTTGATAAAAGAGTCAACCCATTTCTTCATGCACTGAAAAGCAGTCATTTAGACTGTCATCTTAGTGAGTGAATTAATTTTCTTAAGAGCAAGCGAGAAAACGAGAATGATTTAACGCCGAGCACCTAGTAAATGCTTGCAGCATCTACCCAGGTTACGCATTATACCACCCTTCCTTTAGGGAAAAAGGTCAATCGCGTAGTGAAAGCAAAATACTGTTGAGTCAGGACACCTGCAATCCAGCCCCAGTTCTGAAACCAGGCAGCTGCAAGTCCTTGGCCGTGCTGCTGAAAGCTTGTGACTCCATTTAGTCATCTGCAAAATGAAATGTACGGTGACACTGCAAGAGCACGTCTGCGCACGCGTGCGAAGCGCGATCTTTGGAACAAAGAGGTTGTATAGATATCATGGCACAGCCTGAGGTGTTTAAACGAAGTCGGGCCAGGTATTGTACGTGGATTAGAGCAGTAAAAAGAGTATTCCTGCGAGCAGAGTTTACTTTACTGAGGGTGGAGGCCCTGTCAGTGTAAACCATATTAACACGCAGAACACTTCACCAAGAATAGGATACAGCTAGAGCAGCAAAGGTATACACGTGGCCTTTGAATAAACGACTTTGTGCTCCTTCTGGAAAGATTACCAAAAAAAACCCAAAAAAATCCAACCCAGCACAGGCAAATGCTCTCTGCTGAGCTGCTCTTTACTGGATGGCAATGTTCTGCTGCACTACAACACATTGGATCTAATTACCCTAATAGAGTCACAGTAGGGATGCGCTAACGATATTGTTTCCAGTAGGTCACTGGCAGGAGCTCTCTCTCCCTCTGCCGCACCAAATCTCCGTCGAAGCCACGGAGCAGCACGCTCCGACCAGCCGGCCAAGGAGCACCCCAAGCAAGCCAGAGGAAGAGTCCGCTGTCGGTCAAGCTGGGGCAGCAACAAGGAAAAGAGCGTTTCAACCTAGCAGGCAGGAAACCACTTGCTGCGCGCTGCCGAGCTCAGCTGAGATGTCATCTGTGATCCTCGGATGATCAGATAAGCTGGCTGACATAAAATGGAAGCAAGGGAGCTGGAAAGAACCTCTTCTTGGTGCTGTAAAACCCGTAAAGCGAACCCCTTTCCTCTGACAAAGACAGTGCGAAGGGTGCTTTATTCTCCTGGGACTGCACATGCATTTGGCAGATTGAGAAATCTGTTGTACTTTCATATAAGACTCTAGTGCATTGGTATTATTTTTAAATGTGTCTGCTTCTGGAGCCCTGTTATACATAATTTCACAAAACTTTTATGAAGAAAGGGTGTGAAGAGTTATATTTGAGAAAATCTTTAGGTTTTCTCCCTTTTTTCCTAGCAAGTCATCCTTTACCTTCTCATTTTCTAGTCAAGACTGCAGAACGTAGACTTTGACCAACTGTAAGCAAAAAGTATTCTATGTAACTACACACAAAATTTGATACTTTCAGATTATGTTGGTAATTAATTTCTCTCTAAAAGTTACTGTACACATCAGCCACCCCTGCCTCCCTTTGACAGATGAGACATATTAGAAGTCTGCCTTCTAACAAGGTATTGCAGAGGCAGAAGCCTGGCAGGCCGATACCCGCGATGCCTTGAGAAGCCCCACATGTAAAACACGTCGATTCACGGAGCACACCACGGAGCCTTGCAGCTCGGCCCTGCCACTTGAGTTTCCAGTTATGAAAGTGCATTGTATCCATAATCCTGCCTAATGTACATTTTGGTTGCAGTGACTCTCACCAATAAGGTGTTTTTTTTCTGTTGATAAGGCTATCGCAGCCATAGGCTTTTGTCTTTGAAACGTCCTTGAAATACAAGGAGTCGGAAGTTTCTCTATTAACAAAATCAGTAAAATATATTCTCCTGGAAACGCACGAACTGGGTCACAGGGAAACAGACAGAAATTCAACGTAACTCATGCCACCTGAAAACACAATCTATAATATAAAGTTATAAAATAATTGTTCTATGCTTCCCAAGAAATACGGTTCTGTTAATTTTTTTGATATTTTGCTACTCCAGTTTTTAAAGCAGGTTCTTCACCATTTCACAGGGAAGTTGCGAGCGGTAGCGTTGCCAGGTTGTGCCAAAGAAAGGGCTTCCAAGAGACTTTCTCCCAAACACCAAGTCAAATGAGAAACAAGAAACCTCATTTCTTACAGAAGCTACATTAGACACAACAACAGCTGAAATTTTTACTGAACCCCCTAAAAATCCAAGTTACTGTTTCAGCATCAAAATGGAAATAGGTAGGAGCCAGCACTGGCATCTTTTTTTAATTCCACTGGGAAGCTTTTCTATTACTCTCTGCTTTCAGACAATTCACCATTTTGCTTGAAGCAAACGGGCAGTGCAAGGCAAGGCATGAAACGCCGGAGAGCTGGGTGCCAGAAAGGACCAGCTCGGCTCACCAGCCTGACTCACCGCCCGGCTCTCTCCAGCCCTTCATCGGGAGTTCAAAGCGATTCTTCCACCCACCCCTCACCACCCCCCGCCCTGCTAAAGCATCAGGGGCGTTTTCTCAGCAGAATATCAAATACAAGAAAATCAATTATTTACGTCATTCTTTTAGTTGCAATTTGCACTTAAAAAAAAAAAAAAAATTTCACTGTATTTACACTGCACATGCATATCCACTACATTTGGAGCAGAAATGGCATTTAAACCATTCCAAGCAGAAATTACAGTCAATTCCAGAGACCCTGATAGGGTATAATACCCTAAACAAATGTTGCCAAAACATAAAAAAACAGATGGATACCACGTGCATCTGCTGGAAGCAAATACAACCTTGCCCAGGATAAAAATCTTCATAAACAATAAAATAAAGCCCTGCATGTTTTAAGCTTGACTAAGAGGATTACACAAGGATTTTATGAAGACATTTACACCAGTATTGACAAACTATACAGTAGCAATATACCCATTTGTGTAATTGCAATATGTATAGCAGCCATTCCTTCAGGAATTGCTTTCAAATACCAAGAGAAAAATGATGCTTTGCTCCTGACAGAGGCCTTACCTGGCCGTAGCAGCGTTAAGACAGCGCTACCGCATCCAGCGATGCTCATTTATTGCCTCAATGCCACAGTCCCAAGGACACTACTTAGAGTAAGTCCCAAAGATAAGGGGACTATGAAGGTCCAGTGCCACAACTGTGGTATTATAAAGCCTCAGGGTGGGCTTCGCTTGCAAACTTCCATATTAAGACACAGTTATTCAATTAAAGCAAAAAAAAAAAGAAACAAAAAAACAACACCAACACCACCCCCCCTCCCCGCTACAAATCTGACAGTTGGGTCTTACTGTACCCTGGTATCAGCATCATCACCATTAGGGAACTTAAGCCGAAAGGCAGTTGCAAGCTACACGAAGAGACTGGTTATACAGCCTAACGGGAAATAATAGTCTATAAATTTCATAGATTTAAAAACAAGCTTGCAGTTTGAAACAAAGCAGAGCAATGTAACACTGCCTTGTTCCCTGGTACAGTTACATCAGCCGTAATCAATATTTCTAAGTCATAAAGTGTCCGCCACAAGCAAGGTGGAACCGTTAACTCCTACCCCACGTGCACACCCACGGGCAAGTTCGTCGGTCCACACTCCTTGAAGAATTCCTTGGCTGATCAGCTTTACTCAAGCTACACTTTGGGAAAACTCCTTCCTCTCCACCCCGGTTGTCAAAGTGGACCCAGCAGCCTCCTCTCTCAGTACGTTTGTTGATAAAGTGATATTCAAATGCAAACCCAAATTTTTAAATGATGCTAACTACCAGCAGCACCTTAATGGCTTCATTAGAAACTAGAGCTCTCCATCAACACCAGAGATCGTGTTAGTACATCAAGGAAAATAAACATTGGTTTCTTTTATTAAAAAAGGTGTTTCTTCTTTACTGCCACACCAATAAAAGTAGAGCGCACAACTCTATGATTACAGTATTTGTTTTTTCAAAGTATCATTATTAAATATACACACCTCAATAAGCAGCAGAGATTTTTCTGTGTATATGTATCCATTTTCTGGGGGAAGTATTACAAAAAAGCAAGGACATTTTGCTACTTTGTCACAGGTTTAACTTCGGATTTTTGGATTAAAAGGTCCAGTACCTGTGCTGACTGGAAAGGATCATTTTGCGGTTAAAACATGGGGTTACGCACCAGAAAAATCTTGGATCTGTTTTCAGCTCTGTCATAAACATCCACTGAGACCTTGAGCAAGTCCAGTTAAGTCATATCAGAAAAAAAACACTCTTCCTTGAGAATCTGAGAGTAATTCTGTGGTAAGAGTGACCTGTACTACTTATACCATGGGAATACATCCTAATTAGTCCCAAATCAACTCACGCACGAAATGGTTAATTCCCAGTGTTTGCTTGTGTAGACAACCTGACTTTTCTCCATCTTTAGGAAACAATCGTCTTTACAGGGGTGAAGTATTTCCATTCTAACACCTTCTCATCACTTTTCTGTAATTCAGCTTTTTCAGAAAAATATTTTCAGATTTGATGGCTGAAACTTCCGCCTCTGATTTGGACTTTTTTCCTTTTTGGTTGAAGGAGTGCTCAGGGAGGGTGTGGAAAAACCCCCACCAAATACCCCACAGCCCCAGAGAGCTAGCCAAGCCAACGGCCAAAAAAACGTTTACAGCTGAATTTCTGGCGTTGGCCTTGAACTCCTGGAGCCTTTAATCTATTGAACAGAAACGGTAGTACTTTCGTATCTCACGAGAAATACTAAAGACAAATTCAAATTAATTTAGCGATTGTGAAAGCTCAACTACCATAGCTGCAAGGATAGATAAAACAGTGGAGCAATTCATAGACTTTCAAATGTAGAGAAACAACTCAAGTATCAGACCATACAACGAATGATGAGGGCAGGGAAAAAAAAATTGAGCCACTGACCAATGCTCAAGCAAAATCCATCCTTTGCCTTAAGTGTCCTGATGCAACAAAAACAACACATAATTGCGCAATAGTATTTACAGGCACCAAAGCAGTCCCAGAGCGGAGCCAAAAATGCTGGCTTTTCTGTGCTGAAAAGGTAGTAACATTATTTAGGCAACAGTTTTTCTGTACATTCTTGAATATTTAGACCTCTATGCCATGAACATAAATTACTCATCTGGGACAGGCTGCAAGTGAGTGTTGTTTAATAAATATCACCAGCTTCAATAAACTGGGCTTACATGAAAAATAGTTAATAATGCTCAGGTTGGCTATTAAATACTTCCCAGTAGTTATGCAGTACATATTAAAGAAGTGGCTAGGTAGTAACTGAACAAATTCCCATTAAAACACAAATACAAATGCCATATTTTACAATTATGTGGACACAGTGACGGCTGTATTTGCCCAGCTCATGGTTGACTCCACTAAGGGTCCATTGTGGAACTCAGGCAGCTCACCCAAAGCTATTTTCATAACAAAAGTCTACATATTTAAATATTATTTCCTCAAAACTTTTGGCAAACTACTGTAGCTGCATCAGACCCATAGTCCAAAACAGTAAAGTGCAGCTAAAACTGAAAAAGAAGAAAGGGTAAAAAACACTACACGTTTGAGAAAACAGAAGGGTTTTCAACCATTTTTCCTGAATTTTTCTTACTGTAAATATACACTAAATCGTAACTCAAATATTTATCTCAACACTTCATGCCTATGAAAACTGCTGATATACTTTCAGTCTGAAAATCCTTAAACACAAGCGTGCCAGCAATAAAGAGACTACAGTCCATACAAGTTCTTACGTGACATCTTATAAGTATGCCACTGCTTGCAATGAGGATTGTTTGAATTTAAAGGCAGTTGAAGGCAGAACTTAAACACAGCTTGGGTGTTTCAGGAATCAAGGTAAGCAAAATGCTGACCACATAAATTATTAAATATTATGCTAACATGACTAAAAAAGTGTACTAAATATCACCTTACAAGACATTTCAGAGGTAAGACCAGAAATTACAAATATACTTGGATCATGGCAGTCCCTCCCTAAGTAGCTTATTTGTTTGTTTAGTTTCAGGCACAATGGGAGCTTGGGCTAATTCAGGTTGCCTCTTACTACCTCATTATAAATACTAATTACTGCTATTACTTACTAAACATTTATTTGGGTTAACCTATAATGCAAGCCAAGATGCCTTTTCAATTCTATCTCAGAAGCCCAGCAGGAACAGTTGTGATTCCAAAGCAAGTACGAAGACAGTATTTTATATAGACTTTCTTCTCCTCTAACAAGCACCAGATTTTTAGGGAGAATTCCAGTCATTCAGTACACCAAAAATCCTTCAGAAGGATGCATTCGTTGTGAAAATTAATTCACCCAAGCCTTCACCCACAGCAACATGAGGATAACTCTGAGGAAGTGCAGGTAGGGAAAAGCCTCTTGGGGAGGAGAGAAGAGGGAGGCAAGTTCAACACCTCTCCCTTTAAAAAGTGAGGAGTTTGGTCTAAGTTACATTTGTTACGTTTTGCAGCTACGTTCAAAGTGTTTTGCAATCAGCTAATTAATCCTTGATACAGGCAAGTGACATACTTGTTAATTTTTGATCGGAGTAAAATCAAGAAGGAGGACGAGCAAATAGCTTAAGCCAAAAAAAAATCAGGTTTCAAGCCACCTCAAACCAATGAAACACAAAATGTTCTTTAGCAAACAGCAGCATATCCTCAGTCTGAAGACAAGCAATCACCAGTTCATTCAGACCCTTCTGTACTGACTTAACAGATCATGTTCTGATCATTCTTTTACCATTTCATAGCAGAAATGACTCAGGTACTAAAGATGAGGCCCAAGAGCTCTACCTACCAGTGAGGGGGGGAAAAAAAAAAACCACACTAAAAAAAAAATCCCAGCCCTGACAAAACCCACATAAATTATTCTACAGACAGCAATATCTAGTGATTGCAATCCAACCAGCTCCTGCGTTTATGAATTCTGCATTTCTTTAGCAAATCTGTGCCTGTGCATCGGCCAGTCATGTTTCCGAGTACATGCATACTAATTTTCTCCCACATGAGAATTCTCACAGGTCATTTCAGAGAAAAAAAGATAAGGGTTTTTATCTCTTTTTTTAATGAGGATGAGGCTCAAAATGGCCAGGTACACAAAACCTGTGATGTATTCAAGGAGCTTACAAAGATAAGACTATTCATAATATTTTCAGGGACCTTGAACCGAGTATGTCGCAGCCTTATACAGCAAAGTAGGAAATGAGCCTGGAACAAAGAAAGATTGGGTTCAACACTCAAAGAAAAAAAAAAGAAAAAGAAAGTCTTTGGAAACACAACCAACTGCAAAAGAGGAGAAAGACCAGCTTCAATTTTGACAATCTGCTGTGAACAGGAGGATGGAAAGAGCTCAAGGCTCAGACAAGGAGTCTTGATGGTATAAATTTACAGCCACTGATGCCTGACGTTTCTACACAAGCGACCTAAGCCCCTTGCAAAGCATCACGGTGTCTTCCCCCAGGTGCAGTACTGGTTTATTCCAGCTCTGCCACATGTTGCTTTCAAGAGCATTAGCAGAATTTCAAGAACCAGCTGAATGCAACCGCTGGATTAGGAGAGGAACCTCCAACACCTGAAGAAAAACTCAAATCGTTTGAAAATGTTTGAGCCAGAGTCAAAATGATTGACATTTCCACTCCACCCTGCCAGTGAATGACCATCCTGCCAGGGGCGGATCAATCTGCAAGGACCCTATTAGCATTTTTGTAAAGCCAACCTCCTTTTCACCGATCAACAGCAAAGCAGCAGCTCTCCTTCTGCTCTCCATCTTTGTATTCTCTACCATGACCCTTCCTGGCTTGTACTCTTTCATTATCTTCTGCTGATGGAGAAATAGAACAGCCTTTTAGAAATTTCCAGCACTTGGAGGACATAACTTTCACTCATCACAACAGAGAACACTTAATCCTACAGCCTGTTCACATGTTTGAAGTTCCAGATAGCCCTTTTTCACTGCTGGGAACACAAGGACTACCTTCCTTGTGCAGAAAAACCTTTGTGGACATTGAGAAATGCCTTATATCTACTTAAGTCATCTTCTGAAGGTGGAAACTACTTGCTGATTAAATCCAGTTTGTAGCGTATCACAATTTCCTAAATTATTTCACCAGCAAGGGCTGATGAGAACAATAGCTCTGCACTGAGCCACATGCATCATTCTGTGGGTTAGGAGAGAACTCATTTAGTGCTCTAAATCTCATTATAACTTGCTGATCGGGATGTAAAATACGCACTTATCTCTGAACTGAAGGCTTTTAAACAGCTTGAAACAAACTCAGCTCTTCTGTCTTCAAGTAGCAGTTGTTTCTTATTCCTCACGCTTCGGGAGGCCTATCTGAAGAACTCTCCTAGTAAACAAATTAAAATTATATTGCTATATTGGATTTAGACAATTTAAACCAAAATCTAAACACTGTAGACCAACTGTTCAAAGAGAAAATGCAGACACAAGGGTCAAATACTAGATCTCCAAATTTCCCCCTGGCAAGCTGGATGAGCCTGTGCCCATTTCTGAAATGGGAATACTTCCTACTCCCCAGAGACGGTGCTTACACTTATAAAAAGTCCCCAGTAATCTCTGGACAGTGAGGGACTTTGTTTCAACAGGCAGGAGTTCTCAAAGGTGCATAAATTTGCAGCAAGACATGACTCCGGGGGCAGATGGAGTGGTGCAACAGCCCTGACAGCGCTACGCTGCCAAACACCCAACTGCAGCAACCTCCGGTAGCTTTAGGATCAAAGTTTGCCCCATCAGCAGACTAATGGGCAGCACAGAGGGAGGGAAACGTTTCCAGGCTAGTATTCTTTGGGGGTTTTGTTGCTTTTTTTAAATTTTTCATGGCTGTTCTGTGTATTTTCCCCTCACACTTTAAACATCTGCAATGAAACTTAAATCTTGTTTAACTAGATTCGTTCAAAGTTATTTTCACAAACCCCAAAGAGTTTATTTCCAGCCTGCCAGTTGCACGTGAAATGTATGAGTTACCAAATGTAGGTATTTTCCAGCATCCAGGAGGAAACCCGAGAGTAAAAGCGTGCTTCTTGTTTTTAAAATACCTCCTTAAAAAGCCTTCAGAAGTTATTTAATACTGTTTTCAAGAAGTCCGCGGTATCTCTGTAATCATACATTCTGTGGCAAGAGCAGGAATTCAGGAATCCAGCTCTCCTCGCACGTAGCACCAGGCACGCACACCTATAAGCAAGTCAACAACCGCAGTGACAAGCAGGGCTGTTCTAAGTTTGGGAACTAAGGCTGCAGTTTTTTTGAGGCCATCAGCAGCAACGTGTTTCTGCTTTTCTAGCGACGTACGCACACGCTCGACCTCCCAAACCAGATTCTCCCTTCCTGCCCTTCTACTGGATAACATTTCTCCCCGGTAGGACTTGGTCATCAACCTTTCCGCACTCCAAAACAGAAACCCCGGTGCTGTCCGCACCCCATCTAAAAAGCACATCGTATTCTCCACGAACCAGAACATAAAAATGATGTTTATTCTCTTTCTGCACACCCCAGCCCTGCTGACCTGGCCCGACCAACCTACGACACTGCACCACCTCTCTGACACCGAATGCCAAAACCTTTGTCCCCCATCTTCCACGCTCACCCCCCTTCCCAAAGCAGGACTCGCCGCACATCCTCATCCACCCTCTCCATCCTCACTCCTCTACAACTTCAATCAGAAGCGCAAGCACACCCGCAAACCCCGATTTTACGGCTCTTTGCAGGTGCTGACAATTCCTGAGTGCCACCACGAGGACCCACCTACACCAAGGGCCCCGCAATAACTTACTCACACTCAGCATCGGGAGTTTAACTGCCTTCGCGTCGCAAAATACCCCGTTTGGAAGGAGTCTGCATACCACGAGTGTATGCATGTCACAGTTGGGAAACCTCTGCTCTAAAGAACGAAAGCCATCAGATGCCTGTCATCAGAGCTACTTGTCAATGACGCAGAGACTGCGGGAGCCAACCCTCTTGAGGTTTCCTGGCAAATTCAAGGAAAGTTGCACCCAATTTAATAAATCCACATATACAACCAGAGCGGTCGAGTGCACCGGGTACTTGAGAATAACCTGTCAAGTGCCTTTTGGGCAAATTATCCAGTTGCTGTGATTCTGGTTTATTCACTTGAAAAAATGAGCGGAAAAATTGGAATAGTATTTCTTCGTCTTGCAGGGGCATTACAAAAAGTAGCCAACACACGTGTGATGCTCTGTTCCTATCAAATATGAACGTCATAAAACAGCTTATCATCTAAAAACATTAGAAGAAAACAAAGTAGGTTGCAAAATCAAGCACTGAAAACTATACAGTAACAGATTTACGCTCATCTGTGCAACCTTAATCCGTTCCACGTTGTTAGTCCAACCCATACAGTGAATAAGTCAGAGAATCTATGGAAAAATATCATACGGCTACAAACTTATGATTACAGTTGCATCTGTTTTTCCTAACTTTTGAATCTTCAGCTTTACCAACGAAATAGCTTTTTGATTTAATGGAACTTGCCAGGTTTTGGTTCTAGTCTGCAGTATCAAATTGTACTTTTTTTTGATATGCTGTATTGAAAAACATTTCATCTACAACACTATCAGAAAACTATATTAAATTATCACATCATGTCGCACGGAAACAGATTTAATTGACAGAATTTAGGTAGTTTATTTTTCCATTTTCACTGTATTTGAAAAATAAACTAGATTAAAGTATATTTACCAGAGAGTTAGTTTCCATACAGCGAGCTTTGTATATACAATATTGTTTCCGTTTCCAACAACAAGAAAAGCATAAAATCGGGCCAAATGTTCTTTTCAATGGCATTTTTAAATTAATTAAAGCTTTTTTTCATTTATTTTGAGCCTTCAGAAGGATTATCACTGTTGCATCTTCAAAAACACAGAGCTCCATGCCAACTCTGGGTAAACTGTTTTAAAGGTTAAGGACACAGCTATTAATCTAGCTGTCAGAGGTCCTGGGATCCCACAACTTCCCCTATGCCTTCAGTGGATATTCCACACTGAAAGCAATCTGGTTACGCTAAAATATGAATCTGGGAATGCGATTTCAGACATCCAGGGAAAATTTACCTAGGAGGTTGGGTTTTTTTTCACAAGGAACACTTAAAAATGACCTCTACAGAAAAACATTTGCTAGGACAACAGGATACAGTTGAAAGAGTACCAAGAAAGCTTGCAAACGGTATAAATACAAAGCATATTCTAAAATGTTGGATTTTCATAATCTTAATTTAAAAGAAAGCAAGAGTTACGTGCTGCTAGAGGCAGAGCTGGTTTCAGTCCTTATTCCTACCCTGTGAGCCAGAGAGGCCCGCATAACATGGTGTTTTACCTGATCCTTCACCAGCACCTCTCACTTATTCCATAAACCAACATACTTAAAATGACATTTGGAGACACAAACAGAGGTATTTTACACATCAGTTCCTTTCCAAGAAATTCTAACTATTCATATAATAGCAAATTAGGCTTCACACTAATTACATTTCAATACACATTGGGACTTTGTGCTCAACTTTACAGTAAGTTGAGATACAAACACATTGTAAATGCTGAAGTTTCATATCCTTAGCAATACTGTGCACGCAGAATTTCATCATTAAATTTGAACTTACAAGTCATATAAGAATGCAGGGTGATCTAATGGGTTCTGCTATAAAGGTTTCTACTATAAATGTTCCCAGAGTGTCCAGTTATCGTTCCTTCAATCCCAACGCAGCATCTTCCATCATTAAAAAATACTTATCTGGTATTCACCTTTCAGCTGAGCACCATTCGCAATTGGAGGATGGAAGAAAGTCTGGTGAACTCATCCTGCCAAGCTTCCCTGTTAAAACTCTGCTTGGAAATCTCTGCTCGTAAAAAAGAAACAGGTAGCATAACTGCCAGCTGTTTACAGAATTAGCGGGAAGATCCAGAACTCAGCTTGTCAGCAATCCCATTTAAGAAATGCGTGAAAGACAAAGGGATCAAACTTACACACCCAGTCTACAACAGGTTTAACTCCAGCTAGTTGGTTATTTTCACACACAATTTTTCCAGTATGATTTCAAATAACTGGTCGCAAGCATGTGTCGAAATCCTTTTCAGGTTAGTCAGAGTTTTGTTAAAAAAAAATAAAACGTCAAAGACAGAGGCTGACTAGCACTGCCCCTAAAAAGTTCATCTCTCAACTTACTCAAGATCTCTGAAGTATATTGATACAACTGGATGCAAAGTCTCAGATTAAGAGCAAAATACAGGCTCTGGAGGAGAGAAGAAGAGAGGGAGGATAGGTAGTAAGTATGGTATTCACAAGAAATGAGAAGAAAGAGAAGTTAAGCAGTCCAAGCTGCAAGATTTCTTGTACAATTTACACGTGAATCTGATTTAATGGTCTGAAAAGTTCAGGGCTTTTCTCTCCTATTTCTTCAATCTGGGAGTCACACAATGTTAACAGAAAAGGAAAAATAAAAGAGAAAAAGATATTTAGTTTTCATTGTTAAACTCTCAGTGCAGTTTTACTGAAAGATTATAATACCTACTTTTTTTAAATTATTATTACTGAAACAGCAAATACTATTCTGAAACCTTCTGGACAGGGGATCACCGAGCTGTGGGTTGGAATCTCTTTCCTCTCCCCTCTGAGGCCCTTATTTCCAAAGACAGCATGTGCTGCCTACAGGAGAAAACACTACCATTCGGTGTATACCTTTGTCAGCACCTAACCATTTCGATACGTGTGATACCATTTAATGTCATTTGATCCCAGGGTAGCCTTGTGATCTAAACTTATCCCTCCATTCACAGTCAGGATCTGAATTCCACATATGTGGGAAAGCTACTGATTTGTTTGGGTTTTAAACAGTTCTTCATTCATAGTTTCATCATACGAATACAAGAAACAAGCCTACTTCTTGGCTTTCCTGGCATATTGCCTTATTTTTGAAGTCTTCACACTCTGAGAATCCAAAAAAATGAGACCCTTGGGATTTCAGATGTCACATTAAAAAAAAGGGGGGGGGAGAGGAAATTAAGCCAAAGAAACACTGTTTTGAGCTTGTTTCATAGCATATTCCATGATAGATAATTAAAAATAAACAAAAGCAAACATAAATAGCTCAAAATAGACATTTTAATGATTTGCGTTCCAAGATAGCTAGTTGTAGGATCAGCCTTGACTGGGACATTTCTGACACTCGTTTAAAACAGGATCTAATGCTTAAGGATCTTTTCCCTCTGCAGAAAAACGCAAACACATCCAAGAGCCCCTCCACTGATCAGCTTTAGGAAGCCGACAATTTGTGGATCCTTAAGGCAAAATATGGATACTGTAGAGTCCACTAACCAAGGCAAGCCAGCAAACTGTCGACTTATATACTCACTGCACTGTTTTCCTTTCCTAGATCACCTCCCCGTAAATCACCAACTTGCACTGGCTTCACTAAACCAAGGCAAACCTCTGCGTGGACACACACCGGTTTAAACACAACTGCCAGGATAGCTTGCCTCAGCTTACAGAACATAATAAACCAGTAAGCAGGTTTAAACAGATTTAAGAATATCTGTGTGCAGATTTACCTAAGTTGGTTAGCAAATCTACCTAGTTTAGGCCACGTAACCTCGTCCCTTGGACCGAAGCACTCGGGAGAGGGTTCTCACTGCAAGCTCTGTGCACAAAAATCCGTCCTCGCTTTTTCCGCACTCACCCAAGGGCATCTAAGGGAAACATCCCACCGCTCCTTGTGCCGAGACGCGCTGGAGTTGCCTCCCAGTCAATTGGGTCATCCGCACGAGAACCTATCTCTCTTTTCAGGGGAAACAGCAGGAACCGTATCGCAGGATTATCAGCGCAGAAGCTATTTAGCCCGCGTTTTCCCTGCGGAGCATACTGGCGCTAGCCCAAAGCCAAGCGAAGCCTAGTTTCTAACCTACATTCCCAGCCAGGTAAATTAGTTCAGGCTTAAAGAACCTCCAAACCAGTTCAGCAGTTTTTTCCTTTGTAAATGACAGGAGCCCAGGTAAAGCGCATGATGCTGACACATCCTTTATACCTAGACCAGGCCTCCGAGTGCTTTAAAATTTGTCCCACAGCAAAGCCGCAGCATTTCAAATGGTCAACTTTACACAGAGATGCCGCCATAGTGGTAAAAACCTGTTCTGCATCACCCTGACTCACATGTGCAAGGCCAGGTATGCAAAGAGTTGAAGTCGTTTACAAGCAAGCCATAATTTTTAATATTGCAGCTACAGACAAACATCCTATTCGAGATCCTGCTGCGCCAGGGGAAGAGGTTAAAGCTCCTGGCTCTTCTCGGATCAATCTGCAGAGCTACTTCTGTGAATCCCCCCTCGCCCACCACGGCTCTGACGGGCTGGATCAGCCCCGGCAGGGGGGAGGCTGGCAGAGAGCTCAGCCAGGCATCGGCACCACGACAGCAGTCACTTCCCAAAAGACCGTAAGGTGCTGGTTCGCTGCAACGTTATTAAAAAAACCCCAAAACCTCCATATTTAGGCTGCTAATATGCCGTGACTACTGAATCTCCTGCTGCCCACCACCACTCAACCTGCTTCCTCGTCGCAACGCCACTCCTCTACCTCTTTAGGTTTAGGCTGGAAGCTTTTAGAAGCAGACTCCACTTTCACTCCACTTTTGTGTCACTCCTACCCCACTGCAAACCTGGTCCGTGCCTGGGGTCCCTGGATGCTGCAGCAATACAAAAAACATAGAACAGCCAATAAAAATTGCTTGTTTGTCTCTGCCAGCAATTAAAGCTCGCATGTAGGAGCAGTGGCCACACGCTACAGGGCATTACACACCACGTTGGCCTTTCAGGAATACCTGGCTAAAATATTTACCTGTTAGTCCAAGCCCTTCCTACTTAAAATCCTGCTTTTAAAGGCAAAATCTAACTTTAAAAACTACTTTTTTTTATTCCTTGTCCTTGATCAAAGAGATAAGAGCCACACTTCAAAGAAACACAGTCAACCAAGCAAAACAAGAATAACTCGTCATATAAATAGTTTCCTTATACAAAATATACTGTTTTTCAACTGGCAAACTATTTATGCAGGAGACGGGATATTTTTAGTAGTAGCACTCACACCTTCATTTCTGACGATCCCTGCAAAGTCTCATGCAAATTACCCCCCCTCAGATTAGCAAGCAACAAGGTGCTGATCTCCAGCGGATCTCTGCCTTGAAAATATCCTTATATAATTAAGTAGGCCTAATAATCCCAAAGGCTTCAAATACTTACTTGCAACAGCCCACCCAACAACCACGCCAAGAGACCCAAGACAAGTCAACAGAGGGCACACGTTCCCAAACGCAGACTTTTACAACGTGAGAATGACCGTGATACTGCTCCAATAAATCTACAGTGGAAGCGTATGACTAATTGTATGAATTAGTCATGCAGTTGTGAGCATGTGTCGTAGCGTTATCAGAGGGCAAGGCTCAGGGAAAACACGCACGCCAAAAATCAAAGACGACCCGTAGAGAGTAAGAGGTAAAGGCCTGTCTTCTGAAGAGCCAAACCCCCCGCCCGCTTCTCAGGAAGCCTATTTGTTTTGGAAGCAAGGATTTGTGCTGCCATATTGTTTGGCAACATGTTTCAAACAACAGACACCCATCTTGAGCAAATAAGTTGAGATTTAACATTTCATCATGCCCATCGGCTTTGAGCCAGGTGCAGTATTGCCAAAGTTACTACTGTTTATTATCTACCATCAGGAGCTGCTTGTCCCCTTAAGTGGCAACTTGAACTTTAGTCGTTTTCACAAAACAGCTCTGCGGAGCTGCGGGTACTACACCACTTACCAAGCTTCTCTGGGAATTTGTGGCTTTGCATCCGTCTTTTCCCAGTTTACAATGTTTCTCTCCCCACTGCTCTGCAAGAGGCCTAGGTGCACCGCTACAGATACACCCCATCATACGTATACTTCCACATGTAACATATATTTTTTACTTTCTCTTGTATAAGAAAGCTGATGGCCACAGCACAGAGAGCCCAGAACACGTACACGTTTGCTGAAATATTCTGCAGGCAGAAGATCACAACCTCTAAACTGCAACGGGACAGCACATTTCCAGAAAAGTAAACGAAGCATCTTTTTTGTTCATGTAAATTTACCATCTTGCTACTAGAACTCACCAGGTATATTACTCCTTATATATATACACACATGCAAATTTTACACACACACATATATATGTATATCCTGCCAGCCCACACAAACCCAGTCTTTTTTTTTTTTCTTTTTTTCAGTCTAAACCAGCAACACGAAGACTACAAGCCACGAGACAGGGTGAAGAACACACACGCACCACCCACACAAGTCCAAATTTCCAGTTTTAATATACTTTGCTGTGTCACTCCTTTTTTTCGGCTATGCTGTATTTGGGTTGTGAAAATTTGACATCTACCGTATGCTGATTAAGCTTCCAGTGGAAGCAAGCAGCAGCCCCAGACACCGCTCCACCTCTTTCCACCTTTGCAAACACGCTCTTTCGGGCACAAAAAAAAAAAAAAAAATCAGGAGATCGTCACTCAACGCACACGACCCAGTTCTCAGCCACTGAAAGGTCAAAACGCACCTAGGAAACTGGAGGGCTTGAGCGTGTCTAGCAACCTACATCAGAAGGAAACAGCCTTTCCGCAACAGATTTTTCTACCACTAAATGTCATATTCCAGCGGCTT
>NW_009630903.1:1379-4283 GCF_000690535.1 Cariama cristata | reverse complement strand
TAGCAGCAGGTCAGACAGGCAGTGCACAGCAGTAGGGCTCTGTCCGCCGCAGACCCTTCCTCCGTGCCTGTGGGGCTCTCCTCTCCAGCAGCAGCTACGGTCAGCCCTGAAATGCAGCAGTGACGGGAGAAAAGACTGCCTGGTCAGCTGTGGGCTGAAAACTCGACTATCATTAGTAGTAAAATGTGTTGCCACTGCCTGCAAGGCCAAAAGTCTTTGATAGGAGGCTCAAACCCGCGTGAGGAGCCTGAAGGCAGGGTTAGTGTGGGTTCCACACGCACACGGCTTCTGGGGGGCTGCTGGGACCTGCGCTAGGGACCACCTAAGTGCTTCCCTGACTGCCCCGACCCTCTTGTGTGCGCTTTGCCAGGCTGTGCGGCTGAGAACCATCCTCGAGCAGAGGGACAAGATGATCAAGGAAGGGAAGTACACGCTGCCCGACTACCACAAGGGCAAAGAGGAGCCGCGGCCTTGATTCGCGGGGGACATGGCCATTGGTCACCTGTGGAGTCGTTGTCGTGGAACTCCTCTGGGAAGAAAACTCGCGGCACAACTGGGTGACACTGTAGCAGTGGGGTGGGGTCGGCATGAGGGCCCTGCTCTTACTGAATCACACCACATCGAGCATTGCTTGGGCTAGTAAATGTCTTCTTCAGAACAGCATTTCGCTCTGTCTTGTCTTTTTTTCCAAGCATGGCTTCAGGGTCTCTTTCTGTAGCAGTGCTGCCAGGGGAGGTTTTGAGACACCCTATAACGCTGCAGCGGTGCTGGGGAGGTGCCCTTGAGGAGGTCAAATGCTCTTGGAGCTGGTGCCGCGGGCTGTCGCGAGTGCTTCCTTTGTGCTTGCAGCGCGACCCTCCTGCTGAGCTGTGGGCAGGCCTCCCAGGCAGCAGTCGCTGCTGGAGATGAGAGGAGTAACCTCAAAGAGTGAAAAAAAGACGAAAACCACCTATCCAAGCTTGTCCTGCAAAACTTGATCTTAATTTACAGCCAGCACAATGTACTGGTGTGTGCTGGGCTGTTCCCAGTCACTCTCCAGCTGGTGGTAGTGGTGGTGTATGAGGTGAAAATCTGGTTAAAACAACTGATTTCCACCCGGCTTCAGAGCAGTAGCAGATGGATTCAGTTTGTCTCCTGCCCTTTCAGAGTGTTGGAGGCAGATCTCCTTGCTGAGGGCTTTGCTTTGAAATCCCGTGTGTCAGCGGGATCCATTGAGCACCGTGGTGGCTGCTGGGCCCTGCTGACGGTGGCTGGCGAGTGGCCCTGGCATGGCCAGGGCGGTTTGTCCCTCCGCGCTGTGCCTGACAGCGGGACCTGCCTGTGCAGCTGGCATTCCTCCCTTCCCAAGACTGATATTTCCCCCTGTTCCCTCCAAATCCAGCACCGTTTTGTAGCAGCGTTAAAGCAGGTGAGTACCTGGAAGTAGAGAGGGGGCAGATCTGTGCTTTAATCCATGTTTTTAATACCAGTGATTGTGGGTTTAATGCTTGAATCTTTGATGCAGGTGGAGCCTATGAGTTTCCTGATCCTCGCAAATCCCTGCACTGGGAGGATAAACGCTGACCGGAGCGCAGTGTAACCTCCGGCAGGCAGAGGCGGCCGCACCGAAGGGGCTGTGTGGGGCTGTCGCTCCCGGTCGCAGATGCAGGTCTCTAACTCCTGCCTCACCAATGCCTTTGTCCGTGGGTCAGCAGTACTTCGGACATGCACCTCTGTGTTTGTCTCCAACTGAGAAGAGATGTCCTCTCTCGAGGGCCGAAGGCAGCCGTGGCAGACCTCGTCTTTCTCCAAACACTCTGTGAATGATTAACTGGGTGGGGGAGAAGAGCTGGTTTGATGAGCGGTGTGTGTTTAGAAAATGCGTGCCTGAAATTTGAGGGTTTGAAATTAAAGTATCACCTACCGTGGACTGTGACAGGAGCAAAACCCCAGACTCTCCTGGCTGGGAGCCCTCCCCTGCCTACAGAGAGGTTGCTGCCACCGCTTTGAGCTCCCAGGGGCCTGACCTCCGCGAGGGGCACACAGATCCCTCCTGCGGGTGGGAAGGGGCTCACAGAGCCCTGGCTCCAGGGACAGACCCTGGAATTGCTGCGCCCTCAGATAACGAGGGGCCACAGCTGGGTGCTGTGGTTTTGGGTCTCTCTGCCCTGTCCCTGTGCCATCCTGGGGTGCCCAGGGCAGGGACCCGAACCAGGAGAGTTTCGTTACCCGCACGTAGTTGAACAAAGTGCACTGGAAGAAGCACTTCCGCGGTTTTCACCCTGCTTCCGCGCAGGTTCTGGCAGCGATGGTCTTGCAGGTGCCATCCCAGTGGGGTTTGGCCTTTTACGGGATTTTTGCTGCTCCTTGTTGAGCTCCTCTCCCACAGCTCCCTCCAAACCGGCTTTTCCAAGCACTGCCGGGAGATTTCTCCCTTCCCCCAGGCCCAGATGGATCAATTACTACAGCCCAGATGGGTTCCCTCCGCCCGGGCTGATTCATGGCTGCAGTCATCCTGGCGTGTGGGACAGAGCCACGTTTCCCCCTGGCAGGGGCAGGTGCTGGGGAGGACGGCATGGGAGAGTCCCGAAATCCGGGTCTGGAGCTGATGAGGCCCTGGGCTGCCGGAGACGGGGAGCTGCTCTCCCCCTGTGTACCGGGCTGATAATCCTCAGGGATTTTGTTTGGTGCTTTCAAATATGAAAACTGATGGTGATTAGTTTCAGCAGAGGAAAACTCACCGAAGAATGCTGACACTCGGTTGGATTACAGCGTTTCGGCTATAAAAGCAAGCGAGAGAGAGCTCCCCGGGCAGCAGTGGAGGGAAACACCAGAAAGACGCGAGAGCAGCGTGAAGAAATGGGCAGAAAAGTGAATGGTTTGAGGTGAAAACGCCCTGGGAGGCTCCTGGCACAAGGGCTGGGG
>NW_009630903.1:0-1189 GCF_000690535.1 Cariama cristata | reverse complement strand
ACGGGTGGGGGATGTGTGGACCGGCGTCGCACCTCCAGAAAGCACTGAGCGGGGCTGAGCGGTGCGGACGCGGTGGGAAGCGCCTGCACCCCAGGGGCTGGTGTGCCGGGAGCCATTTCCCTGCCAAGCCGGACCACGACTCCCTGGTATCACCCCCTGGGTTTCAACCAAGGGTGGAAATTTGGGGAGCGGGGCCAGCCGGGAGGTGAAATCTGCAGAAGCCACGGTGCCACGCCTGCACCCCCTCCATTGCAATTGCTCGTTATGGGTGACGACTAATTACCCTCCCCTTTCCCGGAGAGACGCTGGGCACCGCGGAGAGGCCGGGAACGTGGAGGCGGCTTTGGGAAGGCAGCAGGTTTGCAGGGCCCAGCCCCACGAACGACTCTTCTGGTGGCAGCTTGATTGCGACAGTCGGTAACTCGGTGACGTTGCAAACCCCTCGCAAGGCGGCTACGAGGGCTGGCGGCACCCGGAGCCGCGCGGCAGCACGGGCTGGCGCGCTCCTGGGAATTGCTGGTTTGCAAAAAAAAAACAACCAAACAAAAAAAAGGCAGTGAAAGGGAAGGGTTGCTTTTCCAGGGAGAGGGAAAAAAAATGGGCTCAGCAAAAAAGGCCGGCAACTTGCTGGTGTTAAGAGTGACTCATCTCATTGAGCTGTCCAGATGTCGGAGGAAATATTGAAATGTATCTAAACACTTCTGCCTCCCGAGTGGCTCTTTAGATCCAGCCAAAATCTAATTGTTCTGGCGATAGATGTTAACGCAGCCAAGGGCAAATGGTGAATTGCAGGGGCTGGGAGGAGCGGATCCATTTGTCGTAGTTAAAAGCTCCATTAGAAATGTCGACCAATAAAGGAAATAACCAAAGACCTGATGAAAATGATCAAATTTGTGGAGAGGTTAAAAAAACCACCTCCCGGCTCTGGTGGGAGGAGACCGTGGCCGAGGCCCTGGCCGAGCAGCAGTGATCGAAACTGGGTCCGATCATCCCGACCGAGTTCCCCCGGGCAAAAGGGATTTGGAGCGTTCTCAGCTTCTGAATGTAGTTCGCCATGGAGCCCTGAACAAGATTCATTTCCAGCGTGTAGTAGATCCAAATTTATATTTTGCTGTTTGTTTTTTTGTAATTTTTTTGGCAAGAGGCGAAGCCGCGTCCCGGCTGGGTGGGAGGTACCGAGGCTGGGACA
>NW_009630902.1:1563-1830 GCF_000690535.1 Cariama cristata | reverse complement strand
CAGGCAAGTAGAGGCCCTCTGGGTGGCGGCCGCGGTGTTTGGAGCCCATTGGGTGTTTGGAGACTGACACCAAGCGCAGCGGGCTCCAGAGAGCCCCGCTTTCAGGTTTGCTTTACACGATGTACGTGCTAGAAGCACTCCTGCGTAGTCTTAATTCTGTACGTGGCATCTTCCCGCCGTAGGGCAATCCCCTTCCTTAGTAGGTGTTTTAATTTAAAGCTCCCGGGAGTGCCATCGCCTCGCCTCTTTGGAAGGAGGAGCTGGTGA
>NW_009630902.1:364-1528 GCF_000690535.1 Cariama cristata | reverse complement strand
CGGCGTGGACCTGGCGTCCGCTTTGTCCCCGTGCTCCGTTTACAGCTCGGCGTCGAGCTCAGCCCGCAACGTCAGCCCTACTTTCCCGCTCGGGTTTCTCCACTTCGTTAGCTCAAGTCAGACCTTTAAATATAATTAGGTGGTTCCAGCAGCGAGGACGGCAGCCAGGTGGGCAGTGACGCCCAGCGTCTTCGTCGCAAGAGTCCCCCGCGGCGCACGCGTTAGGCGCAACCCGTTCGTGTACCGACGCGAGGAGGTCAAGGTCGGTCCAGCCAGGGCTGCGGACGTCTCGTCTGGCCCTACCTATGTCGGTAAAGGGTTTGGTGAGGTTTTAGGCACCAGATTTGAACCCTTGTGGGTTTTCTTTATTCTTAAATTCGTATTTGTAAAGGTGGGTGCTGCTCCGTCACCTACCGAAGTCCCTGAATTGCCAGAGAAGGAAACGGGAAGAGAGCGAGCACTCTCTATGATTTTATTACCATTATTTCAACCTTTGAAATTCTCATTTGAACTTTTTTTGGTGCAACTAGTAGCACGGATACATCCTTCTGGGTACTTGGGCTTGATGTTGACAGTCACCGCCCGGTATTTCAGCATAGTTAAGACCGGGCGTCTTGCCTGTGGCTAAAGGGTTACGATTCGAGCTGTCACCGGGGGTTTTAAGAAACTCACGATCCCCTTGAGATTCAGAAATAGAGAAAACCCTTCCTGCCATCAGGAGAAGCTGGTGCGCAGGGCTCGGCACGCACCGTGCGTCCCGGCTCCACCAGCTTTTGTCTCTCTTTACGGTTCCATGCGGGTTGAGCACTCCTGCTTAGTCGTAACAGTGCGGGGCTTCTCCCGCATTTCATGGTAGATGGTGTTTTGCCGGGGTGTACCTAAATCTACCATTGTGCTAAATATTGCGGTGGTTGCATTACCGGACTGTGGTCGGACGCTCTAGGTGTCGTTATCTTCCCCTGCAAAATCCCTCTCCCACCTCCAGAGCGAGCTGTTTTCCTCGCCGTCCGCACCGGGACCATCCTACCTCTCTGGCCAGCCCAGAGCAAAGATGCGTTGCCCACGTCCCGGGTGAGAACAGCCGTGGTTTTCTCTTCGGCAGCCGCCTCGCGGCGGTGCCGATGAAGTAGCTGTAGCTGTGCCCGGGTGGACGGGGCGCGGGGG
>NW_009630902.1:0-324 GCF_000690535.1 Cariama cristata | reverse complement strand
GGGCACGGAGCGCGCTGCCGTACAGGATCCGGCAGTGGAAAACCGTGCGCTGGAGTGCATCACACGTGCTACGGCAGCGGGCTTGGGTGGTGTCAGACATCTCCCAATGTGTTATTTTTGCCCTGCTCATTTTTAAAGCTTCCAAGCTTTTCCTCCGGTCCGGTTTTCTCCGGTGGATCTGCGCGTAGCCAACAAAACAGCCGCGGTTTGGCTTTTGATGGAAAGCAGCCGGGTTTGCTCCGCTCGCCTTGGCAGAAAGGAGATGGGGGGAGCAGGGGAGAAGTGCTCCGAGCACGGCAGGACACTCCCTCCCTGTGCCCAAAA
>NW_009630901.1:15522-15997 GCF_000690535.1 Cariama cristata | reverse complement strand
GATCATTCGCCCTGCCTGCAAAATCCAACCCGCCGGAGTAATTTTTTCAGCTAAAGCACAAAAAGACTCTGTGTCAGGGGAGAGGAGGAACAACCTTTAGCAATGTCTGCTTGTTTCAAGGAACACCTGAAGTCTCTGGCCCTTGGGGAAAGCCCGTTTGGGGTTTAGGGACACATCCAGTTTGGGGTTTAGGGACACATCCAGTTTGGGGTTTAGAGACACGTCCTGCAGCTGCTCAGGCGCTTCTTTTAGTTTGAGGGCTCTTGTGCCTTGGTCGCTGTTGTGCCACCTGGGTGGGTGATGGCAAGTAAATTTGCTGGTAGGGAAGGGGTTGAGAGTGAGAAGAGTGAAATGAGGATTAAAGGCATAAAGGTTATTACTTATTAATGTCCCTTCTTCCTCGATCCCGAAAGAGACAAGCTGCTGCTCTGCAGTGGCAGGTTTTTCCCAAACCCCTTTTTCTTTGCAACTGTGC
>NW_009630901.1:8268-15489 GCF_000690535.1 Cariama cristata | reverse complement strand
GCGTGCTGTCGTGTGTTGGGCTTTGTCTGCTGAGGATGGAGGGCAGGAGGGCATAAGAAGAGCAGCTGAGTTCCTGTTACAGTGTCGTGCTGGTTTTGGCTAGTTCTACATAGTGGCCTTTTGTATTTTAGAAACATTTCAACATTTAAAAATAATCTTAACAGTAACAGAATGCAGCAAGTCTTTCTTCTTTCCATGCCCGTTCCAAATGCTCCAGGTTGGCTTTGCTCTTTCTCGCAAAGCCTGCTGCAGCGAGGACTTTTTTTTTGATAATGAGGATGCTGTTGGCAGCACCCCTGAGCCATGAGGGCTGCCAGCCCACCGCAACAGGCAGGGCTTGGGCTTCGGGCCGAGCGAGCACCTTGGGGAGCCTCGGGGAGCTCCCTGGAGCTCAGGCCCCGCAGGTCAGGCTGGGAGACCTTTCCCTTCCCCAGGAGGCTCCCGACACAGCTCACCCACAGTCCAAGGCTTTTCCTTGATGGCTTGTTATTAAAACTGTACAAATAATAAATTCTTCCTCCTATTAATCAAATCAGAAAGAAGGTCAACTGGGTTCATTCAAGATCAAGCTGAAGCGAACATTTCTGGTGATTCGGTTTTCTCAGCGAAATGAAAAATCTTCCCCAAAAGGCGCTGTCTGCAGCCACCCAGGAGGGCTTCGTTGTCCTCCGTTCTAACCCCGCTGTCTGCAGCGCTGCTGCGTCTGCTGACTTAGGGTGACATCTGCAAACATTCTTCTTCTGTTCAAGCCAACCTTCTTTTAGCGGATAAATGATTGGTCCCACCATGCCGCCGAGCTCTATTCCTATACCAGCCAGGGATGCCTGAGCATCACCCAGGGTCAGCTCGTGGCTTTGGCATCATGTGCTCTTGCCCCAGACAGGCAGAGAAGCAAATGGATGATTTCTAGACAGCTAGGAGAGCTCTCTTCCAAAAATACACTAGGAAATCCTCAGCTGCCACCCAGGTCTAGCTGTTCATGAGAAAGGAGGAGCAAAGGGTCAAGGACATGAGCCGAGGTCTGGATCTGGCCTCAAACACTTCCACCACCGTAGTGTGAGCCTTTTTGGCTGGCCCGCCAAGAGGCAGAGCGGTTTTTTTAAAAAAAGAAAATAAAGTTCCCATGAGATGCACTTCAGTTAGGAACCGGGCTAGGGATCTCACTACCTTTTGAAAGTCAGATGCATCAGAAATGAAAACATCTTCCTAACAGCCCGCTCTGGTTCCTCACCACTAACAGTATCCCTCTGCATCCCAGGGCTCCTGCTTAAGGGATCTTAAAATTCCTTTTGATTTCAACGGGATTGGGTTCACGTCGCTTAACAGTTTGCCTGCTGGAGCACGGAGCCGGTCTCTGAGTTGCTGCCTACCAGGTGTGTGCCGCAGCGGGACCCACCAGGGCCCAGGACAGCAGCATATTCTCGGCTCTGCCAAAGGAGACTACGTCGTGCTTTGGCCTTGCAAAAAGTTGTTATAAATGGTTTAGTTTCAAGAGAGCTCAATTAGATCTGGGAACTCTTGCAATGAGTTGGTTCCTAATGACGGCTCGGAGACTTTGCGGTAGTCAAAAGACAAATGAATGCTGAAGAAAGATGCAAACAACAGCGGGCACTTCCATGGTGTCCTCTGCGTTGCTTATTAGCTGTGCCCTGCCCCGTACCGAGTACTTCAAGCACTTCACTTCTCACTTCCAAGACTGTCAGATTTCTCTTCCTAAGTTTCCATGTCTTTCAGTGAGGAGGATGAGTACACTACCTGCCGAAGGCACCGTCCCCTTGCCTTTGGGAGCCGAGAAATTTGGAAAATGAACATTGCTGCGCCTGGAACTGCCCTGTGCCAACGCTGCCACACAGCAGCTTTCAATCTCCTTCCAAAGTCCGCGGGAGATCAGTCCTCGCCGATGACTTCTAGCTAAGCAAGATAATGAAACCCTCGGGACATCAGACGGGCAGATGCTGTTTAATGGCACCTGACTGTCCTGAGTCGTGAGAGTGGCCTGGATTCGTGGGGATTACGGTCGGCCTTATTTCAACTTTCATCTCAGCTGACCGCGGTCACCGAAGTCAGGTCAGTTCTCGGGGCGGACAGACTCTGCACGTACCAGTCCTCATAGCGAAAACCACCTGGGTGCTCTCTGCGGGTGCTGCCTTTCTGCAAGCCAAAGACATTTACTTTCTTTTTCTCATTTTCCCCAGCTATAAAAATACACCTATGGATGGGATTAGCATTAACAACAATGTCATTAAATCATGCCTCGGTCTTTGCTGCTTTGTTTGCAGTGACTCATACTGTAACTCTGGCAAGGATGGGTCAAACAGGAGCCCATGCTCAACGACTGCAGTCCTGGCTCTCCCCCATCTTAAATGCTGACCCCCCCCAGGCAGCAGGAAGGACCCTCCTGTTGATGACTGAGAGATGCTGGGTCGCTGAGCCGAATCCTCTTTCTAGTTAAAGCACCAGCAAACTGGCTGCTGGTTCCCTGCCAGCTATAAGAACTGTTCTTTTTCCCTTTGGGATCGGTCCCATGTCCTGTCTCGGCAGCCTTGGTGCAGGTGCAAGGCTGGACCCAGTAAGGGTTTGGGCTGGTTTCCCTCCTCCTTATCTCCCAAGCCCCTGTGCCACCATGCTCACGTGTCATGCCTGGGAGCGGGTGACAGCTCGTGTAATGCCGACTGGCAGGTGACCACGGGAAATGCAGCACAGGTCACGTCTCTGCAAGCCGGGCTCAGCCTAAGTCTCCCAAGATGCGTCACTAAGACTCTTAGGGCTAAATCCTTCCCTGCATGAGCGCAGCCAGCAGCAGCCCCGCAGCAGGGATGCGCTGGGCCCCCACTCGTGCCCAGATGCACCCGGCTTGGCTGCCACTGCTCTCTGCGTTTCTAACTCAGCTTAACCAGGACTTCACCTTTCAGGAGCCCAGAGCGACCAGAAAGATTTTACTTTTCCATACCTGAGAGCAAGGTGTGCAGCTGGGGAGTGAGATCCTGCTGGGCTGCCCGTTGTCGGGGGGATGTGACCGTCCAGCAGCTTGGAGGTGGCCTTGCTTAGAAAAACTGGCTGTGCAAGGGCAGCAGGGCTTCATGCTGCTCTGGATGCAGCTGAGCACTGCTCCCTGCCTCTTAGAGGCAAGGAACGGGAGAAGGGACGGGAACCTGGCTGGCTCCTTGGCAGACTGGGGGTCCAGCCGGGGTCCCGCCTGCCTCTGCCCTGCCTTTGGTGAAGGCAGGCACTCGCGGGGGCCAGGCTTGGCCTTCGGGCGGTGGTTCCCCATGGCACCTCTTTTGCAAAAAAGGCCAGCACTACCCAAGCATCTCTCCCACAGCTGTCCCCATGTGAACCCAGCCCTGTCCTAACCCCACGGCTCTCATCTCTTGTGAGTCAGGTCCCAGCCACCCAGCCAGCTTACGTTCATCTCTCCCCCTCCCTGCCGTTCCTTCTCCCCTCCTCTCCAGGGATCCTGTCGCTACTAAAACAGTCTCGCCAGTCTCCATCTGGATTTCCTCCCTGTCCGAGGCAGGTCATCACACACGTCCTGGGCAGCCTTATTTCTGCCCCCCTCCCTTGCATCCCACACCGGGGGGCCTTGTGTCCTCTCAGAGCAGAGGCAGGGCACCCTGTCCCCTGGCAAGGCAAGCAACAGCACCTCTCTCAAGGGTGAGAGAGAGGCCTTGTCCTTTCTTTCCCCATGAGAAAAAGATAGGAATAACATCCCCACTCCCTCCAGGCGGAGCAGACACCCACCGAGTATCACCCTGCTACCCTCTCCGACGTTGCTCTCACGAAGGGCCTGGTTTCACACCGGTGGCGGCTTCAGAAACATTTAGTAATTAGTGCCGGAGATGGCAAAGAGCTTTGCAGGAAAGCTTGAGAGCGTTCCTGAAACTGCTCATTAAATCTCCGGTTCCTCGGAGCCAAGCAGCTGCCTGGCGGCTTCCCAGGCAGGGCAGGGGCAGGCGGGGGACCGGGCTGTGCCAGCCCCCTGCCCACCCTCCTGCCCGCACCCTGCCCACCACCCTCAGCCCTCCACCTTGCAGTGGGGTGTCTCCTCTCCCCTCCAAGGAGCTGTGTCCTTTTTGGGGCTGAAGATGTCTGCGTGGTCAGTGCCCGGCAGCTGCAGCATCCCCCGCCGGGTGGGCGCTGGGCTTTGCTCCTCTCCCCCTCAGGAGCTTTTGGGGTGGTGCCCAGACCCAGCGTCCCGTGGCTTTGCGAACGAGGCCGGCGTGTTTGGGGCTGGCCTGGAAACTCTATGGGAAGATGTGATAAAAGTGATGCTTGCTTTTCTCCTGGCGGCTCACCGTTAGACACGCTGCTGCTCTGCTCAGTCACGGCTTCATTTCTGGGTGCACACAGAGAGGGGTTGGAGCACAAGAGGGCATTCGCCTCTCTGAAAAGGTTTCATACAAATGTTCTTTAATTATCTGGGAAAATAAGTGATTAAAACTGGCCAACAGAAGTTACAGCTGTAGGACCGAAATGCCCATGCTTGAGACCAGCTGGGTGGCTATTACTGCAATTGGGACATGGATTTAAGTTACTTGGAGGCGGGTTCATCCCATCTGGAGATGAAGAAGCAAAGCAGGGCTCTAACTACCGTCATCCGCCCCCTGCCTATGGGGCTCGGTGAGAAGGTGGAGCCAGACTCTTCTTGGAGGCACGGAGCAAGAGGCAACAGGCGCAAGTTGCAGTGAAGGATATTCTGGTTAGAGAGAAAGAAAAATGTTGACCATGGGGATGGTGAGGCCCTGGAACTGGTGCCTGGGGAGGCGGTGGGATCCCTGCTCAGCCAGAGCATCCCTCAGCAACCTGCTCCAGCTTTGCAGGCCAGCCCAGCTCCGAGCAGGGGCTGAACAGGGGATCCTGGACCAGGTCCCTTCTGCCCAAAGCTGCTTTGTGATTCCATGATCCACATCCACGACATATTTCTGAGAATAACCTGAGAGTTTACTGATGCACCACATCACTGAGGTTGCTACAGCGCTCATGCCAACGGGGCAGTGTTGGGGGTAACCCCCAGGACTCCCTAAAACAACGCCCCAAGCCAGCCTCAGCCCGTAGATCTCAGCCTGCGCCACCTCCCCAAGGTCCCCAGCAGCCGCAGCTCAGGGCAGACCTGGATTTTTTAACCAGGGGAAATCAGGGCAGTTTCAGGCTAGAAGTTTTGGTCCATCTCACAGGTAGGTTGGTCAGCCAAAGTGTCTGACACGAACCTTGAGCTGTGGTAGAGGTTCATCTCCTCCCTGCCAGAGATAGGGAGATGACAGCAGAGAATCTCTGTGGTTTGGGGACTTTGGGGTTTTGTTTCTGTTACAAAGATGAATATGAGAGACTGAAAGACAGGTGCTGCGCGGTGCTGGACCCAGCTGCATGTAAAAATATACTGTTCCATCCATCTCCATGTAATAAACACATTAAAAAGGAACGAGGTGTGTCTCTAACCGTCCCCAAGGCTTTACATGGGCCAAGCTGCATTTTTTTTTTCCTTTTTACAACAAATGGAAGTAGAGCAGTGGGCTGGTTTCAGGGGAGAGAAAGGAGTGGGAGGCAGAATATCACATCCTATTTCCTCTTTTAAACACTTGGCAAGGGAGCGAACTTTCCATTCCCATCTGGCACAAGCAGACTAAACACAGGTTCCTTTCTGATAGCCATCTGCACTCTTCTGCTACCTTTTCCCATCAGTCTTCTGCAGGCAAAATGCAAACCCGCACACTATTTAAAGATGCTTGAATTTAGGGAGTGTAACCAAACAATCCTTTTTAGTTACCTTCTTTCCAAGTCACCGAGCAGTGAGTGCCAAGCCAAACAATAACCCCGGTTAATCAACAGGCTGAGGACATGAAAGCAACTCCATTTCCTATTTGTGAATGCACAGATGTTGTTTATCTTGGATCTCCCCTTGTTGGTCCCCTGGGATTAAATCACAGGTCTTTAGGTGGAGCGTGATTGCTTTTCTATCGCAGCAGCCTGCAGCGAGGCTTGGCCAGCCCCACCGCTGTACCCTCCTCCTCCTCATCTCCCTAACGATGGGTCTCTCCACTGGTCCAAGGGCTCCCCACAAGAAATGGGGTGTATTGTGGTTCCTGGGAGCATGGGCTCCAGAAACGCTCACTACCGCAGAGCCGGCTTATCTCTGCAAAGACCTCAGGATGGTGAGACTGAGAGCTCTAAAGATGCAGGCGCTAGCGAGGCTGGGTCAACCCAGGGACCGGTAAGGGAGAGATGCTTCCTTGCAGATGCAGACGTGGGTGCCTGACTCCTCTGCAGCTCCGTGTTCATCTGGCCGGTCCCACCCTGCAAGCCCAGCGTGATTTTGGCCAGGTCAGGGAACATCAGGTTTCAAGCGAGGTGCTGCTTTTGGTGATGGTGCAGTAGCTGGTACTGCTATGGCAAAGACCACCCCTGGTCAGGCCCCTATCCCACCCGTTGCTTCCTGGCACTGCAGCTGAGCTGTGGGTTTTGACCGTGTCCAAAATACCCCGGTGAATCTGTTGGGTCCATCTGTGAGCAGGCTCAGCCCCAACATGTCCCACGGTGGTGAGACCCTGTGGTCTCATCTGTGGCCAGGTGAGTAGGATGATTCCTCCTCCATATAAACCAAGATGCTTTGAAGTTCCAGGGACATTTGCCACCTGATGCCAGCTCCAGCCACCTCACTTGGCCCTGGCAGGGGTGGCTGCTAGTTCTTCTGCCTGATTATGTAGCCTTTAATTTCAAGTGGAGAAGGCCATCCTGGTCCTTCCCCATGCCTGTCAAACTGCTACAGAGCCTGGCTAGCATGGCCTGATCAGCAAACCCTCCCGCAGGGGTGGCTGTGCATCACGGAGGTGTTGGTGATGCTCACGCGTGGGGTTCGCGGAGCATTTTGAGAAGCTGCTTGTGGGCTGAGTGCCACTTCTCATAGCATCGGTTGTGCCTGCGCTCACAACCTGCTGGTTTGTGTGGCCTTTTTTTTTTTTGGGGGGGGGGCGGTGGGAGGGGGAGCCATGGTGATAGTTTTCCATATTGCAGAAACACCCTGACTGCAAGACAAAGCTGGTGGTGGCTGAGGCTGTGTTTGGAAAGACACCTTCCCACCCACGAACCCTCTGGCACCGTCTGCCTACTAGACAGGAGTCCCCTCCACAAAACCGGCACACAGCCTTTCTCCGTCGCTGCGAAATGCCGAGCAGCTCTGCATACGGCATGACTCGTCTGTCCCGTACGCGAAATAAATAGGTGTGT
>NW_009630901.1:7598-8043 GCF_000690535.1 Cariama cristata | reverse complement strand
GCCAGCCGCTTTCCCTGCTCCCCAGGGCTGCAGATGCAGCTTTAGGGTGCCTGACACCGGCCCAGAATGGCTTGAAGACCTGGGTGAGCATCAGCTTGTGCCGCTGGTGCGGCTCTGGAGGGACTTTTCCCCTAACACGCTTTCTGCAGGAGTTTCAGTGCCCAGGTTTCAGAGGCAGGGAGGGGGGCTGCCCCCAGCTATGGGCATGGGGGGGGACGGGGGCCACCGCCTGCCCTGAACACCCTGAGCAGCTGGGAGCGGTACCCACAGCCGGGCAAAAGGGGGGCGGGGGTTCCCCTGGTGCAATTGCAGCGAGGTCGGTAGAGGTAGGTGAGCAGAGAATTTGTCTCTTTTTAGAGTGGCATGACTGAGCTGGCTGATTACAATTTTTCAACAGTAGTGACAGATTTAAGATAAAGCCCATCCCTTCCCCTGCGGCCCAAGC
>NW_009630901.1:0-7563 GCF_000690535.1 Cariama cristata | reverse complement strand
AAGTACCCCGAGCCGCGTAAAACTAATGGCAGTGACCCTCGCGGGGAGGCTTGCTGGAAGAAGGGGTTACGTGGTGAAGACCACATCCCACCCCTACGTCTGGGATGCGAGGAGCTGGGGCCAGGGTCCTTTCCCTGCTGCTTTGGGAACGGCAGGAGTAGCAGCGGGCGAGGGGAGGGAGGAACCGTCCCGTTATATGGTTATTCTGGGTGGTGGGTGATGAAGCAGGGAGCGAGATGCCTCACCGGAGGAGGAACCCTCATCCCCAGTTGGGGCCAGGCTGCAGCCTTTGGAAAGGGAGGGAAGAGCTGCCGCTGAGTAGGCGCAGGGCTGCGGAGCCGAGCTACTTTAGCTCTTCATTCCTCGAGTCCCCAAAGAAGCAATTACTGCATCGATCCCCGTCTTAGCGAGCTATCGGGGCAGAAGGCAAAAGAATAACTAGCCTCTGCTCTTAAGTAGGAAGCTGAGGATTTTATGGGATTACTTCTTGCTCCTTGACAGATGTAGGTCTTTTTAGGTCAGTTAAGGTTGGTGCTGAGCATCATGGTTTGATTTAATAGGCACCAGTAAGAACCTTTCATCAAGATGGGGATGGGACAGGCTTATGACCACACGGGACCAGGCTGGCTCTTGCACACAGGCGTACGTGCAGGAGAGAGCGAGGAGCCGAGCATCCCCCAGACCCGTGTGGTCAGAGTCCCTCTCTCCCAAGTGCCTGGATCCACTCCGTGAGCCCGGAGGTACCACGAACCCAGAGGCGCTGGATGCCTGCGAGGAGTCAGAGCTCCCAGCGCATCCCAGTTCAGGTGTCTTCTGCCCCTCAGCCGCACTGGGGCTGTAGCGTTTCCTTGTCTACCTTCAAAAGGCTTTTATCCAACAACTGGTGGAGCTTGAGGCTCAGTGCTGGGTGAGCATCTATCCTCCTAACTTCATTAAACTGCCAGTGCGGATTTTCTCCCCTCAGCCCTTTCAGCTCTTCTTAACGAAGCTAACCTTGCTGGGGAAACTCTTGGGGGCTGCCGTGCACCCACCCATTCAGCCTCTCCCAGGCTTTGTGGTGGGGAGGCGATGGTTTACCTGCGCTTTGAGCAGCCAGAGCTAGAGCATTGGCTCAGTTATATTGGGACAGATGTGCCTGACATTGATAACATTAGTCCTCTTTCCGTGCAAAAATAGTATTAGTGGTGTAAAAGCTGCTTTGTGCTATTATAGCAGCAGTCGCAGCGGAGAGGCACATTGCTTTAATTACAGCAGCAGGGCCAAACAAGTACAACAGCAGAGACGAGATCCTACAGAAGCAATAAATTCCCTTGGTCAGCTCCTGTGTTTTGGTGCCTTCTCGATGCTTGGATTTACACGTTGCCTCTCTCCCTTCCGCGTTTCCCAGGCCCCGACTGCCTCCCTGGTGCTAGCGAGGGACCTGCCAGAAAGTGGGAAGGGCTGGTGTTGCCTCCAGGGTCAGCTCTTCTCAGGGAACTACTCATCTGACCAACAGATTAAAAAAGGGAAATAAATACCAGCGGGACGCCCTGTTAAAAAAAATAAACTCATTAATAAATAAAACCCCAGCGTAATGGTGAAAGGCAGGGATTCAGTAAAGGATTCAATTTTTTAAATGAAAGTATCTTCCATACACTGATTCCAGCCAAAATTCATTTCACTTCCCCTGACAGAATATAAATATTAACCCAGATATACTCTTTGTTCTTGATGTGTCCTTTTGTATTGGCACGATCTGGAGCTGCGCTGAGAGCTCGCATCTCCTGCTGGCTTCCTTGCTGGGTCCTCAGTGCATCTCCGGAGCCAAGCAGTGAGGACACCTCCTCCTCCCCCGAACCTGAGGCTCTGCTGCCCATCCACGCTGTTCCCGAGCACATCTCCTGCGAGGGCTGTCAGGGTTGAGCAGAAGGATGGAGATGATGCCTCCTTTCGCAGGAACCTGAAGGAGATGCTAGTGGGACATCCAAGACATGTGAGGTCCTCAACAAACCCCCAGGCATGGGGTTTTCAGCCCAATTCTCTGCTGCTCAGTGGACTTTACCTTATTGCAAAATGGCTCTGAAACCCTGCCCTTCTGGTGGGAGCAGTGGGGAAGGGAAAGGGCCAGGCAAGGGTAAAGATGGTGTGGTTTCAGCCTCTCACTTGTGGACTCCAAGAAAGAACCACCCCAAGCAATCGCTAGTTTTTAACAGCACAGGAAGCGTGGGCATGGGCTGATTTGTACCCCCTTCCTCTGCCTCTCTCCCCATCCTCCATGATTTTTATGCTGTGTCTGCACAGAAAGTCAGGGAAGAGCTTTGCAGGCATCGCCTTCCCCTCGTCCCCGTCACAGAGACCAGCCCCGAGTGCCAGAGGTGCCCGGGAAGCCCGTAGACCATGTGGGGCATGTCCAGAACCAGGCGCTGGGTGGGACACTGGCCAGGATGGACACGGGGCTAACGAGCTGCGCTATCTTTAGCAACGGAGAAGAAAAGTGGGGAAAGCCATGGAGAAAACAGGGTCATCATATTTTAGGTTTCTCGAGCCAGAGATGCGACCGCGTTCTCCGTCCTTCCCTCCCCTCCATCGCTGCCCCCTCTGCCCTCCTCCTGGTTATCTACAGCAGCTGTCGCCGCGCCAGCAAAGACCCCAATTCAGCAAAGCCCTTAAGCACAAACTTAATTATCAGGACAAGCTTAAGGGCTCTGTTGAATTGGGCCTGCAGAGCTGGATAGAAACCTGCTGAGCCACCCTGGCCAGCCTCACCAGAAGGCTGCAGGCTCGGCTCCACCACGGCCCCTTCCCTCCTGGGGGTCAGGGTCAAATAAAACCAGAGGTAACGTTGCAAAAGTAGATCCCATTCCCAGGCCCTTAGCAGCCCATCAGGGTCTGCAAGATCAAACCCCTCCACTCCCAGCCGTATCCATCCTTCTTGCTTCTTGACGTGGGCACAAACCTCATTTTTCCTCTCCCCTCCCCAGCCCAGCTCACAGCCAGGCATGTGGGGCAGGACGGCCGTGCGCTGAGTGGCTTTTTCTTCTCGGGCACCATCTGGAAGTCACTGCGAAATGCGATGCTGTGCGGAAAGCGGCTGGAAAGAATGACAGCATGAGAGGCTGCGTTTTTTTCTGAGGAAATAAATAGACCATGCACCACAAGCACGGAGAGGAGAGGGTTCATGGTGGGTCAGGCACAGGTAGGGCTGTGCAGGGACAGTTTGAGCGGTGGTCACTGCCTCTTAGGAAGATTTTCCTGGGCAGAAGCATATGGGTCAGTCTGGTGATGCTACCAAGGTGACAGGCTGTGGGTGGCAATGGTTTCAACCTATCCAGAACATCCCCAGGTGTGCAAACTATTTATAAGGAGGCCGCAAAACATGGGGGAGCAAAGCAAGCTACTGCATGCTGCATGGCAGCTCTCATGCGTGCAGGTACCAGGAATGGGGGAGAGGCTGACCACCACTGCCCTCTGGGCTGAGGAGGGGGGCTTTAATGTCCCAGGTGCTGGCGAGGGTGTCAGGCGAGCCAGAGCTCAAGGCCTGGCTCCAACATGGTTGTGATGGCCTGGATTCAAGTATTTCAAAGGGCACTGGCCGGTCAAATCGAGCCCCAAATTTAAATTTGTTAAAATAACTTTTTGCAAAACATTAGGACAGAGAGAAATGTTTCCATGGTTTTGTTTTTAAATTCTGAGTGGGAAGAGTTTATTTTTTCCCTAGGACACTTTCCCTGTAGGATTTGCGATGCTGGCTGGGAGACAAGAGGCAGCGAGCCCCGCTCCCGAATGGAGGTGACCCCAGGGGTGACCCTGCGCCGGTCACGTCGCCTTGCACTGCCTTACTCACCCCCTCGGCAAAAGGGAGGTGGCAACGCGCATGGCTGCGGAGGGGCTGGGATGCCAGTGCTACTGCAGGGATGCTCGGCCCCATGGCTATCATGCAGTTAGCCTCTGCGGCCGTTGGATGTACATCTGGATGAGTAGTGTGGTTATATTTGCAGAGTTGAAGGTAAATGCAATAAAACCTCTTACATTGCAAGCAGGTTAGGGGAAAACCTGGGGAAATTAACTCCCAGTGGTTTTATTTCGTGTTGGCTCTGGTTGTGCACAAGTGCCTTCTGTGGGGATCGCGATGGTCTGTTCTTCATTGGCATGCTGCTCCGGCTAGATTGCTGCCGATCTGTAATGTACCAGTGAGCGGCTCTTATCACTTGTTTGTCTTCTGTTGGTTTATACTGTCCTGAAAAACTGAAATATTATAGAGATTTATAAAATGAACTGAAGGAGGAAAAAAAAAAAAAAAAAAAAAGCCATGAGGGCTCATCTGGTTTCAATCAGCTCAGTGCCCTGGAAATCAGTTTGCCTTAGCTGAGAGCCGAGCGCTGCTGCTTCTGCCCCAGGTGACCAGGTAGTCCCAAGCCTTTAACCCAAAACCGGGCAGCCGTGAGACAGGGGGCTGGGGCACTTGAGGTGAGGAAAGAAGCAGAAATCAGGGCAGGCTGGGCTCCATTTGCTCAAGCTGGCTGAAAACTAAAGGCAAAAAAATGGCAATTTGAAGTGCTTGCATCTTGCTCCCATCAGTGGAGCAGAGGAAGAGCACGGTAGCTCATTCCCATTTGCAATTAAACACTTTGATCTGATCCCATTTTATTCTCTCCTCCCATGTACTGTTTCATGGCCGTGGAGCCACGGAGAGCAGGAAACTCCTCTTGCTTTGCCCCCTGAGAGGAGCCAGAATTTGGCCTTTTTAGGATCTGGGATATAATGAAAACTGATTGCTGGGAGACGGGGATTTCTAAGGCGGTGGCTCAGCAGCTCAAGGGTTAATGGGGCTCCCTCACTTTCCGCCATTGATATAAAGGCTTTTCTGCAAAGGAAAGCTTGTTCTTACTAAGGGAGATGCAGCCGATGAGGGTACAGCTCCTCCTGCTCCGCCTCTGTAGCCCCAGCTTTTCGGACCTGGCTGGGGCAAGCAGAGAAGCAGGAGGCACAGCTATTATGGGACAACTGCCCTGCATGGAGAACACCTCCCCAGGCTTATAAAACATCCCCCGTCCCTGGGATACCCAAATACTTTCACAAAAACTTCCCCCAAGGGAGGGGCCAAAGGTGCAGCGTTGCCGGTACACACCTCACCCTGTAGCCCCAGCTTTTCGGACCTGGCTGGGGCAAGCAGAGAAGCAGGAGGCACAGCTATTATGGGACAACTGCCCTGCATGGAGAACACCTCCCCAGGCTTATAAAACACCCCCCGTCCCTGGGATACCCAAATACTTTCACAAAAACTTCCCCCAAGGGAGGGGCCAAAGGTGCAGCGTTGCCGGTACACACCTCACCCAAGAAGCTTTGGGGGGGGGGGTTAAGGGGTTAAGCTACCCCCGATCCAGCAAAGCACCCAAGGGCGGTTGATGAAATCACAGGAGATGTGCCTTTTCTTTCGAAAGGACTATTAACACACTTATAGTTGATCACACGAATAAATCTCGTGGTGGCTTAGAGCCAAAGCGAGCAATAAAAGCACTGATCCCCAGGCCTCCTGATGGGAATTGGCCAGGGCCGGGGCTGATGCTCTCACCAAGTCGCTGGGAAGCAATCCTTGCCCTCGCCACATACATGCCCAGGAATGTCTGTTCGTGGGGGCTTTTTCCCTCCCCCCAAAAAAGGCTGTAATCTAGGTAGAACCTTGAAACTATCTGCCGGTGCCAGCCAGGATGGCAAGGCAGGTGTCCAGAGGACACGGGTGAAGAGCTGAGCCGAGCAGCTTCTTCCCAGCGGTGGCTGCGGGAGGTGTGGAGGGAGGGGAGGGCGAGCCCCCGTCCTGTCCCTACCTCTCCTTCGGGAACTCGGGTGTATCGAGACTTAAATATTTAAAGGAACGTGCTTTCCAAGGAGGGGAAAACCTTGAACCTCAAGCCCTGCCAAGTGTAGGAGGGCATTTGGAGAGAGCATTCAGTGTGCTCGGCGCAAGAGGGACTTGGGGGCAGGTGCTTTTTCGTTGGCTTTTATTTTGTATGAACAGGACCAGGAAATCCAAAGCAAGTCTGTGTACGTCTGAGGGAGACCGGCCGGCTTCTCTCTGATGCAACGTCCCAGGGAACTGAGCTATGGCCCCATCCCGCGTTTCAGCTGGATGCAGTGGGAGAGGAGGACACTCGGGGCAGGCTGTAAAGCTAATTTTAGGAGACCTTATAATATGGATCGATACCAGCTGAAGCAGCATCCTGCCCCTCTCCTTCTCCCAGAGTGGTCTCCCAGCCCCTGCACGTACCACCAGACACTGACTTAGACTGTTGAGCTTCAAAAAAGTCTTTTAAAAGTCAAGTCTTTGTGTTCTCTGAGGGCAGAAATGAGCAAAGCCATGAAGGGTGAGTGTGGGTGTCCAGGGGTACGCAGCAGGGAGTGGGGGGCCGGCGGCCAGGCCAGCGAAATGCTGGGCTCCCCAGCACTTTGGAGACTTGGTTGTCTTCTTACTCCTCTCCCCAGCTCCAAACCTCGTTATCAGGAGGCTCAACGGGGGCGAGGGGACTGTGCACTCAGTCCACCCTGCTGCCTCCCTCCCATTAAGCTTGTGGAAGGTTACTGGTGGCCCTTTGCAGTGAGCCCACCAGCACCCACCTGAATTTCCACGCATCTGCATAGATGTCTAGATCAGCTTCTTGTGATTCATTTTAATCTGGCACAAAGCAGCAGCTTGCTGAAGCCTGATGTAAAACACCCATATACGCTCCTATTATATAATATGAATCTAAGAAGATTAAATTATCCGGTCTGAGGAAACACATGCATGTATGTATGTACACATTTATATACAGTCTGGGGGTTGGCTGAGTGGAGCTGAGGGCAAAGCTTCCCTTCAGAAATACTGAACTTGCACTTGTTGGCACCTAAACAAGTAATAGTTGTTATTGGGGCAATTGGTATGGGGCAAATAACGTGTACGTGCCCGTGCATAGACACATATAGGAAGAGCTGCAGCTGCTCTGTGCTCTGCTTTTGAAGGTGAGGCACCGTAAATGCGAGAAGCGTTTGCAGTTGTGTGCTTGGTTATCCGCTTTGCTGGCAAAGTCCGAGCAGCGGCGTGGAGCAACACATGGAAGAAACTCAGTCCCTGCACTAACCTGCCAGCATACGGCAAGGTACCGCTCACTGGGTGAGAAAAGAGGGGCGGGCAGCCCCCAAAAACACCGAGCATCTCCCAGCAGCCTTGGTGGACCCGGCCCAGCCTGTGACCAAGAGCAGTGCTCAGTGGGCATCCGTTCCTTCGGAGGCTGCATGAGCACCTTCAGCGCACCGATGCACGCAGGCAGGACTTCAGCTGGGTTTGGGGGTCTCCAGGCCTTTCACCCAAAGATGCATTTTGCCTTCCAGCAGTTTCACGTTGGGAGGGAAAGGCATGTCCTTCACCTATAGCTGCCCACGGTGCCTGGGCAGCAAACTGATTCACCTCCTTCTCCTCCTGCGCCTTCCCGTCATTGATTCCCATTGTTTTGCTAAACATAGCTCAGTCTCGTGAAGCTTCTCACTGTTTTTACCCCAGCTGAAGGCGCTGGGCACAGGGGATGCTCAGAGGAGCAGGGCTGGGCGGCC
>NW_009630900.1:17374-17622 GCF_000690535.1 Cariama cristata | reverse complement strand
GGGGCCCCTGCAGTAACGGCGGTCTCAGAAGGTGGCAGCAGAGTCTCCCGCTGAAACTCTGGTTTGAAGCGATCGGAATACTTGCAGACTGAGAAATATTGAATGTGTGTGTTTTTTTTTTTCTGGAGTTACCGTACAGGCTTCCCAGAGAGCCAACTTTGGGAAGTAAAACCACCGACGTCCCCTTGCGATGTCTGCTGACCCGTGTGTGGTGTGGCAGGGACAGCCGCACAGGGGGGGAGGGGAAA
>NW_009630900.1:15485-17328 GCF_000690535.1 Cariama cristata | reverse complement strand
AGATGCTCGCTCCTGGGGCTGTGGATAATTGTAGAGTAACTTTAGATGTAAGTAAAGGCCCGCTCTTTGCGGTAGGCAGTGACAGCAGGGCTGGAAGCGATGCTCAGCTAAAATAGATAGACAAGATGTGATATGTGGTAGAAGTGGAATCAACTCTTGTCTCTGCTGAAAAATGTTTTTGTACTATTTGAGAAAAAAAAAGTGTGTGTTTTTGCCTTGGAAAATGGTGCTTTCTGGAAATGCTCTTTACTTCTGTGGCTGGAGAGAGTGTGCTGTCGTACTGGCTGGTGTAATCTGGGACTTTTGTGCTGCCGTCCAGGGGCTTTTAGCATGAGAAGAGGAAGCCAGCTCCTGTTGTTGTGGATCATTGGGGTAGCTGAGGTGACTGAGACCTCTGGAGATGGCCTAACCCAGCCTTCTGCTGGGAACAGACTCTGTCCTGTTGGCTCTCGAGTATTGCCAAGGGTGAAGACTCTGCAGCCTATCCGGGCAAGCTGTTCCGTGTTCACCCTCATATTAAAGAAAGTTGTTGAGGGTTTTTTTTCTTATGCTTGAACCAAATTTACCGCATTCCAGTTTGTGCCTTTTCCCTTTTTTTTCTTATGCTTGAACCAAATTTACTGCATTCCAGTTTGTGCCTGTTCCCTCGTGTCCAGTCACTGGGAAGAGTCTGGATTATTCTTTTTCCAACCCCTCTCCAGGTCCTTGTACACATTGATGTGATCCCCCAACCTCCTCTTCTCCAGGCTGGATGATCCCACCTCTCCCAGCCTCTCCTCATCTGATAGATACTCTGATCCCTAAACCCTCCTCGCAGATCTTTCCCTGGGCCTGCTCCCACATCTTCCAGTCTTTCATGTACTGGTGATCCCAGAACTGACCGCTCCAGTCCCCCTCCCATCTGTTTTCCTGCTGCGTTGTAGGTGATCCTGGCAGACGAGGAGCTCACCGAGACACACAGGAGCGGGCCTACAGCTGGGGAACTTGGTGTCACACAGAGGTTGGCGTCTCCTGGGCCAAGCCGTGGGCTTACAGAGCTTCCTCAGTGCAAGTTTTCCATTGTAATGGTAGTTAATTAACCCGTGGAGCCGACACTTGTGGCTTCTTTGAGCTTGGGCCGCTATCAAACATGGTGAATTTGGCTATGGAGCCAGGCGTATTCATCTGCTGTGCCACAGCAGTTCCCAGCTGCGGGGAAAAACTCTGCTTCCCATTTTTTATGCACTGTGGATCATTCCAGAAGGCAGGTGCCCAGCCCTCTGCTAGCAGCATTATGGGCTGAAACAGGGCAATTGAGTTTCTTTGCTGCTGCTCCGAAGGGGTATTAGGGCAGGATTGGTCAGGACTAGGGAGAAAATCCCAGCCTTGCTTTGGGGCTAACTCCAGCTTTAGACAAAGCATGTACTTGTTAAACTGGGGTCCTGGAAATCCTATCAGGAACTTGTGTTCCTCGGCTTTTGCTTTTGGTGGCTCACACCAACGAGGTTATCCCAACCAGAATGCGGCAGCGGTGGGACAAAGCACATCCAGCCCGCTTTTGGCTGCGGTTGTGGGAGCTGTGTCTTCAACAGGTTTGGGATAAAACACCCGTTCCTCACTAATCTTGTGAGGAAGGACGGATCGATTCGGAACACGTCAGCTCTGGTTGTGCTGCGAGGCTGCGCAGCTTTCTCGGCATTTGCCAGTGCAGTCAGCTGGGCCGTGGGAACCTGCCCGGAGCTGGAGAGCAGCTAATCTCATGCCTGGGAGCCTTGGGCGAGGGTGGATGCTCCTGACGTGCTCCTTCCTGGAAAAGAGAAGAGGTGCAGGGAGGATGGAGGCAGATTTCTTGGCTACCCTGGTT
>NW_009630900.1:13565-15443 GCF_000690535.1 Cariama cristata | reverse complement strand
ACAACCTCTCAGATCTGTACGATGGCTGCCAGGCTGCTGCAGGTGATCAGTGCAAAGTGCTTGCATGGTTTTCCCAAAGGAATTCTCTGTGGGTGGCCTCAGACTTTAGCATAAAATTCCTGACTTTTAGAGCTCAGGTATGACCTGGATCTCTGATGCTGGCTCCCTTTGCCTCTTCCCAGGCCTCTTACAGCTGCTTCAGCAGTTGCCAGATCTTCCTCCTAAAGCTGATCTCAGTATGTGGCACTGAATTCTTTGTGGTTTTAGACGCCGGTTAATATTGAGGATATTGGCCAGTCCGGCAATTCCTTCATGCGCAGATCATTGGGAAATGTCTGCCAAAACTGAGCTTATAACTCCTAATCATGCTTCGCTACACACCAGAGGACTTGGGCAGCGGGGTCGTGTTCCCCGCTGGTGTGTGCGGAAGGGAATGGAAAGCTGGGAAGCTTCTGCGGGGGGAGCGAGGTGGTGGTTATATAGCTGGAATAGAGCTGGTTCTTGAAGCTGGATAGTGCCGGGCGAGCACCCAGCCTTAATTTAAAAAATATTGAGGGGCTGAGCTTGAAGTCACAGCTTTGTGGGAGTTTCTGCTTGTGGGACAAGTCGCCTGAGCTTCCTTCGTTATCCTGAATATCCAGCTTGTTCCTGCCAGAATAAGCACTGGGGTTTGACAAACCCCTTGCCCATGTTCCCATCTGAGATTCTGTTGCTGCAGGAATGGTTCTCCCATGACTTCACTTATTTAGGGCACTTGGGTGAAGGCAGTATATGTATTTTTAGCTTGCTGGGAGGTTTTTCGGCTAATGGAAGCACCCGTGTGTGCTCAGACCCTATGCTGCTTTGCGTGTGGAGCCTAGGTCTGTACTTCCAGCTAAAGAAAACTGCAGGAAGCTCATTCCTGTAGGCCGTGTGTCACCCCTTGCTCTCTTCTGTTCCAAGACTTAATGCAGTGGCCCCGATCCCCAGCCCTTTCAGGATAAGTAAATTTATGTGGGCTGTGACTCCTTGGGATAAAGCTGTCTGACACGGTGGCTGCTTGGTCCTTTCATGCCTTGCTCCGAAGCTGTGCCACAGAAAGTTACGCGGAGGGGTGTTTAGCCCCTTTTTCTGATCTCTGTACCTGTGCAGGAGTCTGAGCTGTAATCTGAAAACCTTCTTGCAGGGTAACTGCAGAGCCTGCAGTCCCAGGAGGTATGGTGAGTGCTGCTGCCTTCTCCTCCGCTCCCGGCGTGTCCCTTGTCCCAAGCCTCACGCTGCCGCTCATGAGATGCGACTTGTGGTGGAAATGCAGCAGAAACTGCCCAGACATCTGCCATGCTTGTGAATGAGCAGGGTTGGTACGCTGCCCCGACAGTGGGGAACCGCTGGAGAGGGAGGAAATCGGAGGGCTGGGTTTCAGTCACTGGAAGGGCTTGACAGGGGTAAGGCCCAGCTGCCCTTGTCCCTTGCCGCGGCATCGACAGGCGGTGCATTTTGGCGTGCCGGCACTGCGGCCTTGATATTGGGGGACAGATCGGTGTGCTGCGAACTGCTGCCTCTTCCAGCGGGGCACCTCCTACTCTTCAAACGGGAGCCTGGTTTCTGAGCTCCCCTCACAGACAGACCTAGCCTGAAGTGTTTGTGCCAATGAAAATAATGTTTAAAATACAGCTGGGGTCTGGCTGCGAGACCCCTCTCCCCTCTTACCAAGCCTCAGGGCACACCAGGCTCCCAAAGCGGGGACAGATGGGGTGTGAATTGCTGGTTCCTGCTCTGTGGTGGGTGCTTCGGCTGCTGTGGAGCTGGGTGAGCTTGGGCAGAACATCACTTAGGAGCCTGTCCTCGGCTCTCCTGCTCGGGGAGCAGTCTGCGGTCTTCCTCTGTAGCTAGAACATC
>NW_009630900.1:0-13534 GCF_000690535.1 Cariama cristata | reverse complement strand
AAACATCTTTTGCTTTGTCCCTTCCCTGCCATTTCCAGACAACAGACTCATCTGATACTGGCTAATATTTGATCTCTCTGCACTGCTTTGGGCAAGCCAAGTGGGGCTCATATAGGTGAGAACAGCCAAAGACGTGGATACAGCACTCTGACATCCTCTGGGTTTCCATTGCTTATCCCGATAAACTTTAATGGTTGCAGTTACAAACCCCGGTGCTGTTTCAGACGAAGCTTGGGAAAACTCCCAAGTGCAACTCAGCATTTCCCAAATCGCGCTTAAAATCTCTGCCTATGTTCAGCAGCTCAATAACGAGTAAATTTGGCGTCCTCGCCTCCTTTGAAGGGATGGCCTCTGGGTTGGCAAACGGGCTTTTCATTTTGAGAGCTGTCTCATGATCTAAGTCTTTGTAGGGAAGCCAGCCGACCCGCTAGACTGGGTTTTAGCAGCTGCTCTCCTTTGAACTGCCGGTGCTTGGCTTGCTGTGGGGCCCGGGGCTCAGCGGGACAATCCTGTCCTTGCTGTTCTTGGCTGCTTTTGGCCTCGACCCAGTTACGAGCAGGGAACTGCTCTTCTCTTTTCCCTGCTTCCTTCTGCCTGTGGAGGAAGCCAAAAATCTTTTGGAATACGAGGAGCGGAGGCTGAATGGAGGTGGGATCATCTTGGGTTTAGCCTTGAAGTCCAGAGTCGGGGGGAATTGTGGGGTAAAACCTGGCTGGGGGGGCAGTGGGAAGGGGCAGGAGAGATGGGGCTCTGGTGTGCTGGCCTCAAACAGAGCAGGTCCTGTGCCCTGCTCTGGTGTCGTCTTCTTGCTGCTGCTGAATCTTGGCCTGAAAGTTTGGATGGTTCTGGAGGACCTCGTGGTGCCACACAACTGTACTTGTCCAGCTTGCAGCAAGGAACAATTTTAAAATGGTTACTTCCGAAAAAAATTAAGCTTAATTGTGCTTTTTGAGTGAGACCTGTGACAGTTGAGACTCGCCCAGCTGAAATTCAGTGTGAGTCTGTCTCCTTGTAGGACCTGCTTTTAGTCTTGTGGGTGCCCTCCTTAGAGACCCCACCACCTCGTCTGGGGCAGAGTGAGGACCTGGGGTGTCAGGAGGGACTGGGGGACTCCGGAAAAAATGCATTGGTGTTACCCTGCTGCGTGGAGCTTTGCTCCCACCTCTCCTAAGGATCTGGGATGCTGTCAGGAGGTTTTCCTTGCATGGTGGGTAACTTCTTCCTGCTCTGGGGTCTTGGCTGCTGGAGGTGGTGGCGACTGTGGCATGGGACATCTCCAGTAGCCCCCCTCTGGGATTTTGGGTCTGCACCTCCTGGCTGGAGGGCCAAGAGTGGCCGTAGACTGGCACGGAGCTGCGGGTGTAGGTGGATTCGGAGCGCACCTCTCATGGTGCTTGCTCGGGAGGAGCTTACCCTGAGGACCAGGGTTTGAGTGCTACGGGAGAGCTTCACGGCAGGGCTGGCCTTACCCCACTGCTCGTACCTGGATGACCTTGCATGTCATGGTAGGTGGGATCATCCCGAGCGTTCAATAATTGGGTGGCCATGGTGGACCTTGGGGAGGGAACACAGGCACGTCTCAAACACAGCACGTGTCCCCAAAATGGGGATACTGGAAGCTTGAGAGCCCGCTTCAGAGCTGGCGCTTGACTCACTTGGGCGCAGAACGCCTGGCATTTTTGTGGCTGAGGTCGGTGAGGCTGCTGGGAGGGGCAGCCCCGCTTCCCTCCACCCCAGCTCCTGCCCCGTCCTTGGCACTGGTTCCAGGGCTCGTCTTCTGCCCGCCCGGCTTCCTGCGTGTGTGCCGTGGTGGGAGCGGGACAGCCCTTTCCTCTGGCAGGCGGGCACTAGATAAGAGGGTCTGCAGTCAGGGCCGTGGTCTGCCTCAAGACGAGGGAGGCTGTCCCTAAAACCAGGGAGGGCCGTTGGCAGGCACTGGGAGCAGGGATACATTCCCGGTTTGCTTCCCTCCTCAGATCGGGGATGTACAGAGCCGGTGCCGTGTCTGTAGCTGACCTTCGAGGTTCACGAGCTGCTCTGCAGACCAGGCTCCCAGGTTCTCCATGCGCTGTTGGGCAGTGGCCTGACTCCTTCATCCTTGGGTCACACTCAGGATAGCATCGCTTTCTCCGTTTTGAACTTGGAGAGACAACCAGCAGGTCAGCTCCGTCGACGTTACAAATAAATACATCCAGGGGTCTGCACGTGGCATCTCCTTGGGGCTGCAGCTTGTCCATGCTGAAGGAGCCTTGGTTTGAGTTACACAGCTCCTCTGGGCCTGTGGTCACCTCCACCTTGAGCACCTTCCTGGCTTTCCCAGTCTTCCCCCATCCCTGTGAGATGGGTGGATCAGAGCTTGGCGTCGGGGTGGTGATTCCAAGAAATGTGGTGTTTTCCTGGGTGGAAGCAGGTGAGAGTCTGCCAGGTACGTGAGGTGGGGAGCATGCTGTCTGCCTTGCTCAGCATACAACCCTGAAATGTTCTCCTCTTGTCCTCGTTTCTACCCCTGCATAGCTGATGTTTTCAGTAAATGTTGCTGCCTCACTGGTGTCCCTTTTCCAGGTGACCAGTGCAGATTCCTGGGGTCTGATGTCCACCCCACCACGAAGACAGGTTTTCTGGTCCTGCCTTGGCAGGAGCTCCCAGCTCCTCCTCCCCTTTCCTGTGCATCCCTGTGTCCTCCCTGGCACCGGCCGGCACCAGGACATGAATGGCAGCTGTGACTGGAAGTGAGTTCATTGAGATGGGAGGCACTGGGGAGGACAAAGCTCCTCTTCAGAGTCACAGCAGTGTCCTGGCTTCCAGCTATAGGAAACACCTTCCAGCTGGCCAGGGCCTCTAAGCGGCTGCTCTGGCTCCCAACACCTGCTGGGGGGTGTGTGTGTTTGGTTTGTATTTGCTTTCACCTTCGAGGATGTGCAGAAATACTCACCCAAGTAGAGCACCAGCGTGGTAGCGAGGCATCTCCTTGCAGGCTGGGTCTTCTGAAAGCTCTGGTTGATGCTCACACACAGCTTAAACGTGTTGTCTTCTCCTGGGTCATCATGGGAAGCAGAGGGAGAGCATCCTGGCTGCTGCTCCTCCTTGCTATCTAGGTGTCTCTACTCCTGCTGCTTTCTACCTCTGTGCATGTCCTCGGTTGTGACTCCTATGGGATTTGAGGATGGAGCAGTGTGAGGGAGTCAGGCTCGTGGCAAGGGACATTGCTGGGGGCTTATCTCTTTGGGGAGAGCTCATCCAGGGCAAGTGATGGCCGTGGCCTGGGGCTGGGGGACGAGAGGGGTCACTCAATCAGGGTTAAGGCTTCACAGCCCTGCAAGCTCATGGTCCCACTTTGGACCTTCAGCCTCTGGTCACCTTCGTTGTATGCCAGACTGCTCCTTTGCTGCTGAGGCCGGCATGGGAAAGGACAGATCCTGCAACAGCACTTAATTTAACGCAGATTTTTCCTGGGATCGCATGCCTGTGTCAAAATAGTTTCACTGTTGTGGGTTTTGCTCAGTACAAAAGAACTCTACCATGTAATTGGGTAAATGCTTGCTTTGCTGTTTGGTTAGAGAATGGCAGACAAAGCTAAAGCTTCCTAAAGCTGCATCGCTCTCCCAAGATGCTGGCAGAAGTAATGATACCAGCTTTCAAAAGTGTGACTTGCACTCCCTAAAACTTTCCATGATGGAAGCCCTGACCCAATACAAGTCTGGTTCCAGCCCCAGATAAGAGCGTGAGGTATCCCTCACCCCGCAGCGTGTTAGTCGTGTTTTGAAGAGCAACACCGAATACTCTGGGTTTAAGCCTCTGATGTCTCCCTCTTGTGAGTGTAACACCCAGAAAGCTAATAATGTTTTCTGTTTTGGAGGTGCAGCCTGTTTCTGTGCTGGTGAGAGCCTGAAGCCATGCAGGAGTAGCACTCTGGTACTTGAACTTGAGCAGTTTCCATATTTCCAGCACGCTGCCTCAGTGCACGGGGACCCGGCAGGCTGGCTGAGCCGGCAGACACTAAGCTCTGCCCTGCGGGATGTGTTTCAGTCTGAGGCTCATCTCCACAGACCTGTGGCAGGCTGCAGAGCCCAGTTCTCTGGGGATATGACCAGTAGGCTCCCAAATTTGCTGTGGGACCACCGGGATCACAAATCTTGAAGCAGTGACTTAGCAAAGAGTTAGTGACTCATCTCCTCAGTGGTGGCTCTTCTGCAGAGCCCGAATCCTTTCCCCAGCCTCTGGCATCCTGCTCCCAGGACAGCGTTTCAGTCTCCCACAGGCTTAATCTCCATTTATTTTACTTTTCACAAAGCCGTGTCAACCTCTGGTGCCTTTTGATCCTTTTGCCCTAGGATTTAGTCGCAGCAAAAGAGAGTCAAGACAGAATATACTCTGTAGAACCACGGAGTTTAACATGGCTCCAGAGCTGGCAGGGGGTCTCAGGAAAGGTCACAGAGAGCATCATGAGACCAAAGCGCTCACCTCATACTGACCAAATGGAGAAAACGAGGTATGAGGTTTCACTTATCCCAGTGCTGGATCGGCTCTGTGCCCCAGGGCTAGCTGGGTGCTTTATCTTGGCTACCGTAGGGTGCAACAGCTGTATGTCCCTGAATCCTTGTAGGTAATCGGAACATGCTAGGAGGCGACGCAGACAAATCAGCATTGCTGTGGAACTTCAGAAACCTCAAGCACCATGTTCAGCAAAGGTCGTTGGGGCTCATTTATGCTCAGCCTGCACAAGGTGCTAAAAATACAGCAGCAAATGCTGCTTCGTAGGAAGGTGTGCTGCTCCCTGGGGAGCAGTCTCCAGGGCTAGGTTTGAGCTGGAGTTTGTGGGAAGCAAAGCTGTGGCTGGCCGATACCTGGGAAGTTTTCCTTTGCCAGGTTTAGGTACCAGCACTGCAATGGCAGCTCCGGTTTGCGGTGCCCAACTGCATTCGCATCTCCCAGAGGTTTTGTGTTCTACTGCTGCCGATGGCTGCTGATGGCATCTCCTATTAATTGTCTCTGCCTTGTGACCTTACGGACACCTGTAGTCATCCTCCAGCCTGACCCATGCAGGTGTTTTCCAGCCGAAGTTAGGGTGGGAACCAGATGCTCTTGTGTAGCAGTAAGTAACCTGAGAGCTCTGTGTGAACAAGATGTTGCTGAGGGTTCATGGATAATAGAGTGGAAGAGGAGCGACCTTCTCCCCAGCCAGTACACCTGGCGAAGGTGAGCGGGTTAATGTCTTTGAAACTTAACTCTGCAGGCATTTCAGTTTGTAAGTCTCCTACTGTTACAGTTATAGGAACGGTTTGGGTTGGAAAGGACCTTAAAGCCCATCTCGTTCCAACCCCCCTGCCACGGGCAGGGACACCTCCCACCAGACCAGGCTGCTCACAGCCCCATCCAACCTGGCCTTGAACAGTCCCAGGGATGGGGCAGCCACAGCTTCTCTGGGCAACCTGTGCCAGTTTCTCACCACCCTCACCGGGAAGAATTTCTTCCTGATATCTCATCTCAATCTGCCCTCTTCCAGTTTAAAGCCCTTGCCCCTTGTCCTGTCACTCCAGGTCCTTGTCAAAAGCCCCTCCCCAGCTTTCTTGTCAGCCCCTTTAGGTACTGGAAGGCTGCTCTGAGGTCTGCCCGGAGCCTTCTCTTCTCCAGGCTGAACCACCCCAACTCTCTCAGCCTGTCCTCACAACAGAGATGCTCCAGCCCTCGGGTTGCGAGGTTTTGGGCGACTTTGTTCCATTTCTCTTCTTTCTAAAGAAGCTTCATGATCGTCACTGCCAAGTCTGAGAACGTTCCCTGGTTATTGCATGGCTCCGTGCTGTACCTGTGTCCAGAGCAGTATCTCCAGTGGAGAAGCACAAACTTCTGACCAAGGAGGTAGACCTCAGCGAGCTGATTGGCACTGATAGCCGTTAGGAGAGGTGATGACAGCCTGATGGCATCGCAAGATGTGCTGTGGACACGGTCCCTGCAGCTTGGCAAGTCCCCTTGGCGAGTCTGGGAGAGCTTTGGAACCACTCAATGGGGCGAGCCGGAAACGGGATTTAACCCAAGAGACTCGGATGAAGGAGAAGGAGCTTGAGGGCACACAGGCGGTCTGGTTGCAGAGGTTGTGTACCCACTTCTGGTGGGAGATGAAGAGACGGGAGTCAGACACTCTGTGCTTTGCTTTATAAACAGCTTATTTCTCCAGGCTGCAGAGCGTACAGCGTGGGGCTGCGCTTTTCTCCTCCCTGGGAGCTGGGGGACTCAGTGCTGACAGGACCAGCCCAGACACTGGTGAAGGACTTCACAGGCAGTGCAGGGAGCCGGACGTACGGATTTTCAACTCATTTCATGTTCTTGATTGCAAACTACAGCTGCTTCCTGCCTTAATCTTTATTTTGATGCCTTGCTTTTAAGGCACTAAGATTTCCCCAGAGGCAGGGCAGGATAACCAAAATTCACCACATCAGCTCTCTTGGTACTTCCAAGGGACGATGAGCTTCTGTAAGATCACCACAGCAGCACTGGCCATCCTGGTGTCGCTGTTTTATGGTGCCTTAAGGGCAGGTAAAAGCAGAACTAGGGGATGAAATAAATGGGATGGATTATGCTCTGTAGCATAACGGGAGTTTGTGTGATGTCCTTAATGCAACTCTCGGTTCCGAGTGGCTGAACTGGGCAAAATGGGAGGTCTGGATCTGACCTGTAGCGGGCTGGAGGTGGATCAGCCTGTGTTTTTACAGGGCAGAGGGCATTGTAAATAATAAAAAAAAAATCTATTTCAGATTTTCATTTATTTCAAATGAACTTTGGCAGGAAAGCAGTGAAAGGATTTATGGAAACCAATGAAACTGCCAAGCAAATTGCTGAAACCAGAGTATGCAGAGCACCGAGGTCAGAGCCTGGCTGACCCGCCTGCGGGCTGTGTGAAATGAGAGCTCATCCTTCCCCTTCTGCGACTGAATTCCTCTGGGCAGGAATACCAATGGTAAAAGGATTCCTCAATCGCTGGTTTCTCTAAGTCTTGGCAAGATTTTAAGTAAATAAATATTCTCAACCGGTTGGCTCCTAACAGAGGAAACGTCAGGAGCCTGAGCGGTGGTGAAATCGTAGGCTTTGGATTCTGCCCGTGACCAGCTCGGGAGCTTGTTGTCTTGCATCCGCCTGAGGTCGGGCAGCCTTGCCCCGCCTGAACTGTCACCATCCTTCAGGTATCGCCTCGCCTCGGGCAGAGACAGCTGACCGATCCTGCTCCTCCAGAGGGGAACTACAGCGGATGCGGTTGCAGAGAGTTTTTGGGTCTGCTCTGGCTGTGGCCAGGCAAAGGCTCTTGCCCTGGCTTCTCACCTCCACCACCCTGCTTCCCATCCGCCAGCCTGCGTGGGTCCCTACAGACTCCGTCAAGCTTTCTTTTAACATCAAAACCTCCAAGTTTTGGTCTGTGCTTGTTTTGCTTCCTGACTTGGCGCTGGCTGTTACGTGTGAAGCTATGCCGCTGTATCAGAGCGGGGTGAGCTTCAGAGGAGGCTGGGTTGGGGCAGTACCCCCTTGTCTTGTCACCTACCCTTCAGAAATGTGTGATTTTGTCCCCGAGGAGCCCTTGTCTTGCGGTGTGGCTTCTCTCTGCTTCATTTCCAAACAAATTTGGGGGATTGTACTAACAGCACTGTCTGTGTCTGTGCTTACTGGATGGCAAAACCCACATGGGGACTGCACGGGAGCCCGGCTAGGTGAGAACATAGGGAATATCTGGTAAGCCCAAACTTGAAAGTCTGTGTCTGTGCTTACTGGATGGCAAAACTCACGTGGGGACTGCATGGGAGCCCGGCTAGGCGAGAACATAGGGAATATCTGGTAAACCCAAACTTGAAAAGAGAGGTTAGAGACTTCTTGAAACATCTCTGCAAATTGAGTTTGACTTCCATAAAATTCTGCTCTACTTTATCCTGTTTTACTGACTTTAATACCATTCAGAAGAGATACTTAAAAGTGGTGTTTTCCATAAAGTCCTTCAAATTCTTTGCTTAGTCTTGTCTAGCTGGTGTGTGCCTGCAGCCTTGGTTGCCAGCCTTTCAACAGGCTTCTCACAAAAAGTACCTTTTCATGCCTGCCGAGCCAAAAGCATACTACCAAACCCTTCTAGCGGTAATGCAGCAAAAAGTTTGCCAAGAGGACTTTTCTTAACCAAAGCAAATAGACTAAGCTCTAAAAACCAACATAGAAAGCGGACTTCATCCTGCTAGATGTGGACAGCGGGCTAAGTCAACTGTGGGGCTTTCCCGCTTCTGTTTTGTAACCTTGTTAGGTTGGTAAAATAAAGTGATTTATTAAAAAGAGGAGGTGACCACTTTTCCCAGTTTAATTTGAGCTATGAAGCCTCTCTTGAGAGCGGCTTGCACAAGAAGCAGGAGATGTGGGAAATCTGCGGAGCCTGGCTGAGCTAAAGGGAAGAGCTGGCAGTGGTGGGATGCTTCCTTCGTGACCCCCTGTCCCAGGCGGGACCCTTGGGTCGTACCTGTCACTGCCTCTTCGGAGGAGGAGCAGGGGTTTGAGGACCTCAGCGGTGGGCTGGAGGGAGATGATCCAGTCCGTTCCCTTTTGCGCTGGGAGGGTAATTACTGAACTGTGTTTTTCTGATGTTGCTGGCAGGGATTGAAGGGGCCCCGGTGCTAAAGCAGATCCAGGGGTTTACTTTCCAAAGCATGCTTCCCATGACCTCTCTGTAGAAGTGTTCTCCAGCCACCGATTGCTCACATCGCTCTTGGATGGGAGCATTTGGGGTTCTACTTCCTTTTCTTGCAGGAACCAAAAGTTGAGGCCTCATTAGCGCTGCACTAGAGAGATTAATTAGTAACGTCGTCAGGATATGTGCGTAGCTCAGGGTTGCCCGCACAGACCATGGGTTTGTACACAGTCTGGAGAGAGCAGAGGGCTTGTCTTCTGCCAAGGCGTCGTGAAGACCTGGGTACGGCGATGGTGAGCTGGAGGAGGGAGATGTGTGGCTACTGGGGGTGAGACCCAGCGCTGGAAGGAGGTGTTTTGGGGGTGAGGGACACCAGCACGTAGGACGGTGGCTGCTGGTGGAGGTCAGGAGCTGAACACAGCTCAACAGATGTGGTTTGTGTTCCTCTACAAAATCCCACAACTGTGACCCCTTTTTTAAGCTCCTGTGTGTGTTGCTCGGGACGTGTGGTGTGCTGGGGTGAATGGAGCCCTAGACAGGAGGTAAAATAGGAGGGGTTTGAGGACTTGGTTGTGATGCTGAGCTTTCGACCTTGGAAGTCACCTGAGATGACTTGACCTGGTCTGACTGCTCGGTGCTGCCTGAAGGGGAAGGTCTCATCCCTTTCCTCTCCCCGCATCAGGCAGGACAACAGGCTGGGCTGTCAGGGACAGGTCTGACAGGCATGTTTCTGTGGATCGTGCTGTTAAAGAAGACAGAGCTGGTGAAGCCTGGAACTTTAGTGGGATGAGCGGGGTGTGTTGGCCAAAAGCTTTGTCAGGTGGGGAGGAAGGAGCCTTCTACACCCATGCTGAAGATTAAGCCTGCTCTGGGTGTTGCAGGAGATGCTGGGATGGCTGGGCTAGCTGAGAAGTCATTAATCTTGTGATGTAGTGGCTTAAAACACTGTCAGGTTTGGTAGGGTGTCCTCCTCTGGGTGTTCTGGATAGCCTGACTGTGCAGAAGGAGCTGTTATGTATGAAGAGGACAAGGAAGAACTCAACCAGTAAAAGCTGGATTTTCCAAGTCCTCTTCAAAGATGCCACGAAGGCTTGGGCCTCTGGCATGAAAGATAAAAGGCTGAGGTACCTCCCTGTGAGTAAAAGCTTTTTGGTGTTTACTGCTGGAAAAAATGCAACCTGTCTGAACAATGCTTGCTTCCATCTGAGGTAGATGAGCCGTCTGGAAGACTTTGAATAAAGCTGGAGTTGCCTTCGAAGCTGGAACAGCGCTGGATTTAGGGGAGCGACTCTGCCCTCAGGGAGCTGGATGTCACTTCAGGAGATGTTCCTTGCAGGACCTGCATGAGTCCGGTGCTCGATTATAACAGAGAAACCAGTGCCACTGTATCTTCAGCTGGCTTCCTTCATGGAAAACACCGGCTCAGAGGTCTTTGTGCCCAGGGGGGAAACTGGGTTTGGGAGGAGGTGGTTCTAGGGGGTCTTAAAATAGCTTGGGAAATCATCCTTGAGCTATGTGGACACAAACCCAAGCTGCCGCACATGACTTCTCTATTCTCTGTGTTGTAAGTCATAGGTGACCATCGCAGTGGAGTGTTGGGTTTGGGGCGTGCTGAGGCTCTCCAGGGATGCTGTGAATTCCCTGTGGCCTCGGTGGGACTAAAGAGACAGATATCCTGAGCAGTGATGTGGAGAACGTGTTCTTGAGTGGGCTGCCCGAATTAACGATCCTTGGGTAGCTTCTCCTGAAGATATGCAGGTATTAACTCACCTGAAACTGAGAGTTAGGCCCTTCAAAATGGGGCTTTGGAAATGAAATTGAGGTTTTGAAGCCTGAAATTAGGTTTTGTGCCTTAAAATAATGCTTTGGTACCAAAGCTACAGCTTTGCACCCTAAAGATGAGTCTTTGGACGCTCTCACTTATATCACCTGAACTCTCTTTTACAGCTCTAAGCCTCAACTGTAGTGCCCAAAGCCCTATGTTAGGGACCAAAGCTTCATTTCTTGGACCCATATAGGTACCAATAAGTTCCCCTCTTTTTCAGGATCCTAAGCCTCATTTTTAGGGCCCAAAGCTCTGTTTTTAGTGCTAAAGTCCTCATTTTTAGGGTCCAAGCCTGTCTTTTAGTACCCATAGCCTCTTTTTAGGAGTCAGATTTATTTTTAGGGTCCACACCCTCATTGTTAGGGTCCAAAGCCTCATTTATAAGTTCCAAGATTTATACTTTTGAGGTTCAAAGACTCATTTTAAGGGCCCAGAGTGTCATTTTTAAGGCCCGAAGTCTGATTTTTTTTGAAGCCTCATTTTAGGCTCCAAAGCCTCATTTTTGGGGGCCAAAGGCTCAGTTTGAGTTTGCAAAGTCTCATTTTCAAGGTCCAAAGTGTCATTTTTAGGATCCAGCCAAGCATTTTTAGGATCCAAGCTGCGTCTTGAGTGTCCAAACCCTCACTTGGAGGTTCCAAACCTCTCTTTTAGGACTCAAAGCCTCACCTTTGGAATCCAAAGCTTTGATTCTAGTGCTGAAAGCCTCATTTTTATGTTCCAAACCCTCATTTAGGATACAAACTCCTCACTTAGGGCTCAAAGCCTTATTTTCTTAATGTCCAAAACCTCATTTTGAGTGAAGACCCATTTTTAGGGTGTAAAGCCCCATTTTTAAGGCCCAAATCCTCATTTTTGGGCTCCAAGCCTGTCTTTTAGTACTCATAGCCTTTTTTTAGGAGGCATAGTTTCATTTTTAGGGTTCAAATCCTCATTATTAGGATCCAAAGCCTCATTTACAAGTTCCAAGGTTTATGCTTTTAAGGTTCAAAACCGCATTTTAAGGGCCCAGAGTGTCATTTTTAAGGCCTGAACTCTGATTTTGAAGATCCAAAGCATCATTTGTAGAGTCCAAAGCCTCGTTTTTAGGGTCGAGCTAGTGATTTTAGGGCCTAAGCTGCATCTTGGCTGTCCAAACACTCATTTTTGGCTGCACAGCTTAACACAGGAGCCAAGCAGGGACTTGGTACGTTGGGCACCTCTGTGGTTTTCCCTGAGCAGCTCCGATGTGGAAAAGCAACTCAGGGATCTTCTCCTGCATCTGGCTTCCTGGCTACCAGCAGCATCAGCCCACCGGCCTCTGCGCCTGGTCCGATGAGCAGCTGGGCAAAGGCTGGTTTGCAGCATCCTTAGGGGTGTCTGATGGCAGAGGGGACTTTCTCTGCATGGGCATCACAAACCACCTTCCCTCTAAAGACTCCTGAAGGAGCTGGTGCCCCTTTGCATCCTTGTTTTTTTACAGGAAGGGAAGAAGGAAAGGAGATCCTTTCGTGTCCCCAGCGCGATGTGCAGCCTGTGTCCTGGGAAGGAAAGAAAGGCTTTGAAGGTGCATAAGCTGCAAACGTGCATTCCTAATGCAAAAATGAATAGAGACACATCCCAGAGAACATGCTAAACCAACCAGAGCTTATTTCTTGCCGCCAGAAACCTCCCCAGATCCTTTATCTGACAGCCTAGACAAAAACCTGTGGGGTGCTTTACGTCGATGCCAAGTCAATGCGGAAGGTATTTCCCTGTGAAACGATCCTCTCGGCAGCCAGCCATAAACTACACGATTGCAGGTCTAGGTGTTTCACCTTTCCTCTTTCAGCATGCAAAGAATGGGAATAATCTACTGAAAACTGGAAGTGAAGTGGCTGTGCTGGAGGACGGGCCCCCAGCTTGGCTGGGCACGAGGGAGCTTAGACATTTCCACGGCCGCTGCTTCCTTCCCTTCCCTGGCTCCTGGGTCTTTGGGCTTGGAGTGGTTGGGGTTACCAAATGCTTGTTTTGTGCCCTGCGTCAAGGCTAAGCGCTCTTTTGGTTACCTTAACCAAGAGTTGTGTGGCCGTTGTAGACGGTGGGAGAACAAAGCCTTGTGTCAAACACTCTTAAGCCTTGGGGTGAACCGGTTACCCGCTTCTAGATGTGGTGACATGAACGTGTAGCTCAGGCTGGGTCTTCGCAGGCTTTGTGTAGATGCAGATGCTGTTTGCGACTGTCCTGCCTGATAACATCAGTCTGATGATCCTCGGTCTCAAAGCTTTTTATCCTCGATGGTGGTGACATCTGCTGTCGGATGTCCTTCTTCCCATAAACCTCGCTTTTGTGTTCACTTGTCCCTCAAACACTTGTAAGGTGAATCCACTGCCTTGGCCGTCTGTGGAAGATACCAAAAGGCCGTGTGCTCTATTTTTAGGCCAAAAACTTCTTTGGATGCTTTACTTGGTATCTGTGGAACCAAAGCTGTTGGCTTTACTGGGGTCTTGGGTGGCCTACAAGTGGGAAGAGGCCCCAAATGAAAAAGACCGGTAAACCAGAACTTCACCTTGCCTGTGCCCTGCTGCTTGACCTCCCGTTACGTTAAAGGGTAACGAAATTTGGCAGAAAATAAACCCCTTATGTTCCAGCTTGTCCTCAGAGATTAGAGGGGCTGGGGGTGGCTGGGTTTAGATTCTGGGTGACATCCAGTACAGCACTCCTAAGTCCGGTTGCGTTCGATAGCCAATTCAGCGTTAAATTGAACTGGCACAACTACAGGTGCACAAGCAGTGCCACAGACCGTAAGTCCGGTCGCGTTCACTGAACTGACACGACTGGGTGCACCAATACTGTAGTTTATTGAAACAACAGATACAGATTCTTATAGATTGTCGGTGATAAATACACTGTCTGCATTAGCGCTCAGCATCTTAACTCAACCTGGGTCTCATCCGACATAGTCGGAGGCGCGAATTTCACCAAAGAGATGTCCCTGCGTTGGGGAGGAGAGAGGAGCAAAGTGAGGTCATTCTCATCCTCTGCCCTGGAGGGTTTTGAATGCCAAATTTATATTTTTGGGGAGGAGTGGAGGTGAGACTATAGTC
>NW_009630899.1:0-519 GCF_000690535.1 Cariama cristata | reverse complement strand
CAAAGCTGCAGTGGGTGTATGTCGAAGCTATAGGATGATTGCAGCCAGCCAGAGGATCTGTTTGGGCAGGTGTGGCTGCAGGAATTCAAAAGCAGTTATCAGACTTCCAGAATTTGTGTTTGGTATGCAGAGTTCTATTGCGTACTTTGATTGAACATTTCAATAATCAATCACACAGTAAACTAAATTCCAGAAATGCATTATTACCTCCCAAGTGATTTTAAGACTTAAGATTCTTAATCTTAAAAATACTTATTCTAAGTACATATTTTAAAAATACATTGCAAAATTGATATACACACACAGAGAGGCTTCACAATCACAGTCTTTTTTTATCTCAATATCACCTTTTTGAGTCGGTTGTTTGACTTTCTCATCACAACATACCACAGAAAGTGGATTCACATAGGAAGAGCCTAAGTCTTCATACATGTGCACATACACAGTCTCTGACATTACACGGTGACTTTATTTTAAAAAGCAACCTTGCAGATGAGACAGTATTCTGCAGGTATTATT
>NW_009630898.1:1374-20888 GCF_000690535.1 Cariama cristata | reverse complement strand
TGATGTCATCTGCAAATTTGGTGAGGGTGCACAGGATTCCACTGCCGATGTCACTGATGAAGATATTAAATAGCACTGGTCCCAGCACAGACCCCTGAGGGACACCGCTCGTCACCATCGTCCATCTGGATATTGAGCCATTGACCACCACCCTCTGCATGAGACTATCCAGCCAATTCCTCATCCATTGAAAAGACCATCCATCAAATCCATATATCTCCGAGAGAAGGATGTTGTGGGGGACCGTGTCAAAGGCCTTACAAAAGTCCAGATGGATGGCGTCCGTGGCCCTTCCCTTGTCCACTGATGTAGTTACTCCGTCATAGAAGGCCACCAGGTTGGTAAGACAAGACTTGCCCTTGGTGAAGCCATGCTGGCTGTCTCAAATCACCTCCCTGTCCTCCATGTGCCTCAGCATAGCTTCTAGGAGGATCTGTTCCATGATCTTCCCAGGCACAGAGGTGAGGCTGACGAGTCGGTAGTTCCCAGGGTCCTCCTTTCTACCCTTTTTAAAAATAAGCACGATGTTACCCTTTTTCCAGTCACCAGGGACCTCACCAGACTGCCGTGACTTTTCAAAGATCATGGAGAGCAGCTTGGCAACTACTTCAGTCAATTCTCAGGACTCTGGGATGCGTCTCATCTGGTCCCATAGACTTGTGTATGTTCAGGTTCCTCAGGTGGTCGCAAACCTGAAACTAGATGAGTCTCTGAATTTTTTGATCTCTCATGGAACAAGTTAAAGTCTTTTTGAATTGAGATGCAGGACACCTAAGAACATGTGAGCTCAGAAAAATACACTAGAATTTGACTGAGTGGTTACCAAGAAATTTGGCTGCCATCTGAAGAAGACTGTTAGGGGGCATGTATGTAGCATCGTATATAAAATTGAGAATACTGTAGATCATTTATAATTGTTTGCAGCATTCTCACTCTTTATTTAGATTATATGGCTATGAAAAAAAAAATAATTTATTTGTATAATAAAATAAAAGTAATTTTCCATTAGTTCACCCTATGGTTCTGTGATGGAATGGGGTATTTTTGTAGTATACATCACACAGTCTCCTTCTTAAAACTCTTCATTTTCTCCAGAGCTGGTGTTATCAAAGGCAACTAGATGTTTCTCCTATGGGAAATGTCAATATACATACTTTTGTTCTTATTACTGAATAACTTGATTTAGTTTACTGCATGTTAATTTGAAACGATAGTAATTATTTTTTTTATATCTTGTGAAGAATGAGTTTCTTTTTTGCTATTTATCTGTGAACATTGATGTCTAAATTTCTCAATGTATTTCTGAATGTCCAAAGCTTCCAAGACTCACAGTACGAAATTTGGAAACTTTGTGAACTCTGTTCAAAACACGTATCTCAAGGATATCAAGGTCCCTACAGCCCTGCCCAGACTATTTAGCACCTGCAACTGTCTGTTAGCTTGAAGAACTTTGGATCAGATCCTAATTCAATACCAGAAATGAACTTTGAAAGATTGTGTACCACAACATCAGGCAGGCTATATAGCAAGGATGCATTGGATCAGTTGTCTTTGAAAGCCAGAGTATCTTATGTGCCAGTATGATGTATGCAATCTAGTAGTACTGGAGATACCTGGAAACCTGAAAACCTTGCTGACTCAATGGTCAGTATATATCACAAACTCCTTAGACTTTGGGTTGCTAAAACAACATAAAGTATGTTGTTAAAAACCCTTTGGAAAAAATTTTAAGAAAACATCCAACAGAAACTTGAATGTATTTTGGTGTTGGTCAGTGGAAAATGACATTTAAATTAAACATTTCAACTTTGATGAACTGGGATTTTACATCAAAATCCTATTTCGTCAGAGAATTCCCAGGTAGGTCTATTAGGATGTTTCAACCAAGAGTAAGCAGTAATTGCCTTTAATGATTTTTAAAATAAAATAAATACCTTCCATGTTAAATTCAGACATATTATGATATGCTATGAAGTCAGAGAAAGTGTGGAACAGTGTAAAGATATTAAAGATACAACAAAGACATAGAAGGTAAAATTGGAAGCTGATGTACATTACAAAGTCAAATTCCTACATTTCTCCAATGATACTATTTTTTAAAAAGTCAAGTCATCAAAGTGTATATTATTTTGTGAAGGGAAAATGGGAAAATACTAACTATAACAATGCATCCTACTTGAATATATTTTATCCAAGTATTTAAAATGACTTTTAATGGAAAAAAAATATATAGGGATTTTTTAATATTAATTTATTTTTGAAAAGTAGTTGTTTGAATCTCAGAGAGAGGTTTTACTATTAAGCAACCACCTCTAGGCATAAAAGATGAGCTTAAAGTTCTACATGAAGAAAGAGCTGCTGGATAAGTGCAGTGTGTACTGAAGAAGCTGTAGTACAAGCCAGATGTAATAGAAAAAGAAAAGGAAAATGATCTGTGATAAGTGTGTGTGTTTCATCATAAAGATAAGCTGAGATTTCTTGTAAGGAATTCAGCACCAATGTCCTTTGTATTTAATCTAAGCAACAGTTCTTTAAAGAAAACAGCAGGATTTTTTCTTTTTTTTTTTTTTTTTTTCTTTTTAGAAGAAGACATGGTCCAGCACACCAAAATGAGGTATATTAGATGTATAATATGGAAGATAAAGAAATGGAAAGAATGAGGGAATGAATGTCTACCCTTTGCAGCTCCTCAATCTTTACAGTCTTATGGTTTGCTGAGTTAGTTAAGGGGAACTTTTTTTTCCACAAATTAATAGTGAAGTTAATCTATTCTAACATCAGCCATCTGGGTAGCAGACTCCCAAAACTTAGCTAAACTCCCTGTAAAGTAGTCACCTTTAAAGGGTGATTCTTCTGAATGATTCAAGACGCCCGCCACAGAATCCAAAACTTGCCTATTTCTGCTGAACTAGAAGGGGAGCAGGCCATGACTGAGTCACAATAACGAGTGATGCAGTGTTTAACTAAATGGTGAGTATGTATGGATATGTCTGAATATGAGGTGCATTGCATCAGTCGGCTGGACATGAAGGTCTGTCAATATCCTCCTTTCATGGACCCTTCAGGGTGATTCTCAGTAAACTTGTCAAAATATTTCATTGCAACTTTAAAAAAAAATCAAACAGATATTTCTTCAGAAAATGCTTATATCCAGAAAACCAAGCAAATACAGAGAGATCAACTTTATACTTGCTCAAAAAAATCAGTTAGTAAAAAGGAATATGTGTTTTGGGTGGGTTTTTGGTTTGGTTTTTTTAGGGGAGTTTTTTGGGCGTGGGTTTTGGTGTTATTTTTTTGGGTTTTTTTGTTTTGTTTTGTTTTTTTTTTTTTTTTGAGTTGATTTTGTTTTGTTCCATTTTATTTTCTTAACTAAGAAACCAAATATCCAACCAAACCATGAGATTTAAGCAGGAATCCAGAAAAAAATTAACCCACAATTTTTTTCCTTTGTAGAAGACAAAACTAAATAACAAAAATTGAGTTTCAATAAATATCGGAAATTCTGTAAGATAATGGTAAAAGTCTTGATTTTGGTTTTATTACATTTTTTTTGAAAGTGCCTCATAATAACCAAAAGATTCCAATTTTAATTAAAGATAGTTGATAGTGTGCTTCAGGTAGAATGCTCAAAGAGATGTGAAGAATATTATTACCTTAAAAAACAGTCAAGACTACAGAAGAAACTATCTATTCTGTAGTTGGAGTATTATACCTGTGTGCCCTGTTGTTTACTTGTCAGCTGATAGTGTATGAAACCTGTCCTTCGGCATTTATGCATCTTGTAATAAGTATTTTATCTGAATGAATCTTTATCCTGTAGTCTAAATAAATTCAACTGTATAATAAGTTAAATCCTGTTTTTGAAAGATGCATTTATTTGCACCTATTCTTTTACAGTACATCACTGGAAAGTATTTGATTTGAGAAGGAGAGAGTGGACTGACTGCAAAAACCAGAATTAACACACAGTAACTTTCCTATAAAAAGCTATCTTTTTTCGCAAATACTTGTGCATTTGTGGGAGTGCTCTGTGCAGCCAGGAAATGTCACTGCAGATGAATTTTAAATAAAGTGTTCATATTTCTTTGGGGACTTTCAGATCAGAAAAGGAAATGGAATATTTACAATTTGGTGCATAACTCATTTTCTGTGGGTAACTACCAATTTTATTTCTACCCCCAGCCTGAATGCATTGAAATCTTGTTAAATAATAAAAATCATAAATATTCAGATGTAAACATGAAGGTTAGGAGTTAGTAGTAATAGCAATATTAGTAACAATTAGTTTAATTACTTTTTTCTTTAGCTATCCACATAAAATAAATGAAAGGAATATAAATTTCTGACAGATGTCTTATATTATTCTTTGAGAAAGAAATATGGTCAAGCAAAACACTGCCACTTTGACATTTTCAAATGTAGAATTTGTACACCTGTAGATTTTATGTGTCTGAACCTACCACCAATTTTATCTTACCCTAGTATCATTGACTTCAGTTAGAACTACCTCAGATTTACATCTGTGTAACCTCATTTGACGCAGCCATGGCAGAATGGCATTGGCTTTGCACTGAGTAGAAACAGCCCTTTTTTGTGAGTTGTTGGTACAAAGCTCAGTAAAGCAGAACCCTAATTCCTGGCCTGTATGCCACCTCAACAATGATAATGCACTAATAATTAATTATTTTGTTGTTTATGCCGTTCTTTAAGATGAAAGATAAGGAGTGTAGTATGTGTATAAAATACTTTTATATTTTGTTTTCCTCTTCGGAGGAAAAACATAGCAAAGGTCATCTCATCTCATCTCACTGCTAACCTGATATAGAGCAGATAAAAAGTTTCAGTCTGATTTCATGCCTATCATAGCCCCTATATCACTCAACATTTATGGAATATTTCAAAGTTGTATTCATTTCTATCCCAGTTAGATCTCAGAGAGGGCTTTGCACCTGATAACAGAATAAGGCTGCCAAGTTCCTTATAAAGGAGGAAATAGCAGGAGTGCATTTAACCTATTTTGAACATATTGCATTGGCTGACAGTCAAATATCATATTGATTTAACATTGCTCACTTTATAATTTGCTACATGGTCCTAGTCCAGCATATCTTGCTGACCTTCTTATAACCCTGCATTACCGGTGGCTTCAGGTTTACTGAAGTACATTTCTAACTTGTTTTAATGATGGAATACACACTGCCTCCTTCTGAAATGTCACCGAAAGGCCGCCTGGTTTTTTTTCTGCACCAACCTTTCTTTCTTCAAACTATGTTGTCGTCAGTATTGGACATATGCACGATTTTGGGGCATAAACTTCAGTGATGTAGATGGCTCAGTTATCCGTTTTAAAACTGTGAATAGTTATACCAGTTAAGTTTCTAGGCATTCAAAAACCTTATTGAGTGCTTCTGGCTTGTATCCCCAATGTCAAACAAATCTTGTACCCAGCAATTAGGCTCACTTAGCAATCACACTGTCAGCAGAAGTTAGAAGATTTTTTCAGGTAACAGCTGTCTTTTGAAACAGTCTATCAAAGTGCATTTGGATATATTCATCTTGCCTAACTTCAGACATCCAAAATTCAGCTGTGTAGTCTAACCTACAAAAATAGGTTTCTGCTTCAGTCCATGGAGGGATATCAAGACTCTAGAAGGCAATTCATCCCTTCTCAGAAACTTGTCTTAGAATGAGACAAATTGTGCTCCCTGCCTCTCCCTCATTCAGCAGACCTGTGCAGATTGTGTAGATGAACTTTAAAAGACATGATTCTCAACTTTAAAGCATTCGGGTATCCAACCAAATCCATTCTATTTCCTTAAAATTAAACTGTAGAGCTTTCTGTAGTTCTTTGTTCTTATTTTTCTAGATTTGATTTTTTTTTTGAGGATCTATTTCTTCAAGAGTTACTCTTATTCATTGAATTATGAGTAAGCCAATGAGTAAGCCAATATGTAAAAGGTCAGCATGTCTTTGTGATTTTATAAAAACAAACAAACAAAATCTGTCCCCAAAACCAGAAACCATAGTCCTGTCTGCCAAACTACACCCCCTCCAACTGCAGCTCTTTCTCTCCTTCTCTCTCGGTTGCTGTTATACAAGTTTAACACAGAGAGCTTTGCTGTTCCTATGTGCAATCAGAAACTGTTGTGTTTTGAACTGCATCCTTGGACTTACTTAAACCTACGGCACAGAACAAATCTTTGCATTACCAGGAGAACTGGCAGATTAACCTCTCAGGCCTTTGATAACTCTAATTTCCTGACTTCCACTATGTCAGGTTGCCTGGAGGCTGTTGGAAAGTGCTGACCTGGAGCATTAACTCATATTAATCAATGACTGCTATAAGTGGAGGAAGATCCTGAGGGTTGTCTTAACAATATGTTGCATGCCTTCACTAATCAGGTGACTGTGTCATTCAGCACATTCCTCTTGGACAAAGCTTTTTTTAGTGGCATGTTAGCAGACTGCTTGATATGAACATGACTATTTCCTCTGTTCCATTTTTTTGCAATTTTAAATGGCTCAATATGAAGAATATCCCACCCATTCAGCTAAATTTCTGTATTTCCCTTACATGTCTTCTTCAAGAGAAAAAGCTATGGATAGTTCCAGAGATTAATTACTGATTCCACCTTCTGTGAGGGTACATATCTTTAAAAAAGATCCTACCACTTACTGCCATTCACCTCTTCATTCCTAAACACCTGCCTTTGATTTGAATATAATGACCATTTCTATTTGCAGAAATCAGTATTGGCTGCAAAAGAGAGGTGTTTCTGATGTGCAGGAAGCTTTGCCTCACAGTGTCACCCGTATTTTGTCTTATTTCTTTTAATGGTATCATTTCTGTCTGAATATACCTTTTTTCTTTTCCTTGCTTTATGTTTACATGGTACTTCTTTAGGTCAGATCTTGTCTTTTGATCTCTGTTCAAAAGGCACAATGACATTCTAGTATATAGGAGTTGTTCTTAAATATTGTCATAACTGCTACTGAGAAAGAAACATGGTCATATTCATTCCTTAAGCAACTAACCAAAGTACTTAATTCCAGGAAATCATCTTAGGCTCCCTCTCTAGTCATTCAAACAGCATATGTCTTGTCTGTCTTCTTTCTTAATGGAATACATACCGAATCTGAGCCAACAACGTTCCTCACATAGGTGTTTTGGTTAGGTGACCTGAGTTTGGACTTTTGTTTTCTTCCTCAGATATTTTAATGCTGCTTGTCCTTATTCAGTAATTCCTCTAAATGAGTATAAAAATATGACTATTGATTGAAGAGACCTTTTGGTGAAAATAGGAAGATTCTGCAGTGTTTTTTACTTGTTTACCCAGGTCCCATGGTGTTTGTTTTATGAACGAGTCCTTCTTCCTATACGTGCTGAGAGACGTCTTTTGTACTAATAAACATTAAATAAGGGGGAACACAGTGCAGAATATTTAACTTAAAAATGTAATGAAGAGAAATTATATGACGACCTATAACAAATTCAATACTTGTGATCCACCTAATGTGGAAACACTTGGTTAGTTCTAGGAGATGAATTGTCTTAATAGTAGAAAGACTGGGAAAATTAGCTTTATTGTTGACATAAGTAAATTAAGGTTAAATTAATAAAAATCAAACTTTTTTTTCAGTATTTGCACTGAGGGAAGTGTTTAGTTTCATGTCTTCTTCTGTATGAAGTCTCATCTCTAAATGCTTCTTTCCTAGAGTGGCCTTAGCACTTACTAATTCTGTAATCAGACAAAGCGCTTCTGTTGGGTTTGCTAAGGCAAGGACTGACTGCAAGTCACTGATCTCAATTTTTCACAAAACTCTGTTTTTCTTAATATTCATGGAAGGTGGGGGTGTGATAAAGCTTTTAGTTGACTCAAACAGAAATTTTGAGGGAAAAAATAATCACAGAAACCAAAGCTTTTAAAGTGTCCCCAGATTTTATTTTGGTACTTCAAATCCTTTTTACAAATAAAAAGGCTTAAAAAATAAAGTATATAAATAAACCATATTTTCAACACTTTTCTGACAATGCACTGCATTTGAAGTCTTGCAATAGTTTGACAATTACAAAACTAAATTTATTCAAAATTAAATCATAATTACTAGCTATAACAAAGATATTTCAAAATAATCACCCTCTCCCACTTAAATCATAGCAAAAAAATTGTGGTTAGCAAATTTGGAGAATCAGAGGATGCTACTGACTCCTGATTTATCAGAGCCTTCAAGTAGATTTTTGTATTCCAGAAGCCTTAAGCATATGTTTAATTGCTTCCCTGAACCAGGGCCTGAATAATGACTTGCACCTATTCTCTCTCTATCTGCATCAGCACGGAAACATCAACTGTATTTCTACAACTTTTTGTGACATTGTCAACGCATGAACGAGATCTCTGCAGGTATTTTTTTTCCCCTTGGCTGAAAATAGTTTTCATCAAAAGGACTGAATCAAATAACTATCCAAAATAATGTAGAAATTTGTTTATCTTGCCCTAAGAAGAAATAAAACCCATAGTTATACGCTCTCAGAGACACACACAGATGTACTAAAGGGATGAAGTTCTACCTTCATTGCAAATGACAAAGAAACCAAATGGATTGCTAAAAGCAATACAGCCTCTTCTCCCTCTGCAAGGGGAAGTGGTTGTAGCTTCTGTACGTTAGCTGTCTGGAAAAAACTTTATTATGCTTTCTCTGTCTTGCTCTTTCCCCTCCTCTCTCTCCCTGCTTTTCTCTTTCAGCTTATCAGTTCATCACATAGCAAATATGACATCTCCTCAATATATCTCCTTTTCAGTTCTCATTGACCTATGACCTATAATGTCCCAATTTGCTTCAAGTACTTTTATTTATGCCATTTCTAGGACCTATACATTTTGATCTAAGAAACAGTATTCTCTTCTCAGTGCCTGCAGAGCACACTTTGCAGGTACCATCAGTTCAGAAAAAGCAGTCACCCAATATATGAGATTGTGACAAGGTATAATGTAATGGTAGTTACGTGAACCTCCAATAAACTAGTGGTACTTCACAGATTACTTGGAGAGAAAGTCTTTTAGCGTGCTTGAAGAAGTATGAAATGAATTTCATTTCCTTCTCATTTGCCTTGCTTTTGAAAGGTTTCATGCAAGATATGTGACCAACTATTATAGTACTAATCCATCCATGACAGAGCTCAATTTTCCCTGAGAATTTACTTCTGAATGGGCTGCAGAAAAACTTGAAAGCTGAAAATTAAAGTACACTGAACAGAGCAACCACTGAGCTGTGGGCAGCTGTCTGTCAAGAAAACCAGTTGGAACGAAAATGGAAATTAGATTTTATTTTTATTTATGTTTTTAAAGCAATCCACAGAGGTAAAGTTTTACAGTCCTGTATGTAAACAAAAGCAATGAGATGGAAGTGATGATAAGCTGCTGTTGTTATGAGTTATTCTCATTAAAGTAAACAAACAAAAAAACCAAGACCACAGGTTACTGACAGTTTTAAAACAGAGCACTGTACTGCACTTAGTCACCCATTATGAGCAGAAACTCTGTGGTAATTCAAGTACTGATTTTATTTTTTTCCCCTTTCTGTCACTAGCCAGATAACTTTGTTATGTTATAGCCACAATTCTTGAATAAGGTCCTGAGAGTGGCTACAATGGATTTTAAAATACATAGTGCAATTTAAGATAATACTATATAAATACAGTGCTCAAAACAGAGAAGTAAGCCTGTTACTGTTAAGGCACAGACAAAGCTGTGATAGAGTAGTGATGTAGTACTCATCTGTCCCATGATGGAGACAAGTGTATGTCACACTATGTGGTGCAGGCAGGAAGCCTGCCATCCTTCCCAATGCTACTTCTTGTCAGAGGAACAGGCATGAGAGAGGAGATGGATGGGATGTTGTTCAGGGGAAGTGGCACGTTCAGCCCATTCTACACCAGGGAAGATACCCTGTAAGAGAATTTTAAATGTGATTGCTTTAATTGATGCTAAAAGCTCATCCAGCTTCAAATATACTGGGAGTAAGATAAATGAATGGGAAGCTGATTTCACACACCTGCTTCTCACCTACACGGTTTATATAAGTATCACAATATCTGAAACTCAGAGTGGGATTTCCTTATTTCTGACTTCGGATGCTGGAATAAAGATATGTCTGTGTGGGCTAGACATCATGGCCTGGTCAAGGGAGAAAAACAGACCCTTTTAGAGCATGCTTCATTTGACCCATCTTAGATATGGGCATGAGATTATTGTTGACCCAAAAGCTCCCATTTTTCTCTGCTGGATGTGAAGTTTAGGTGAGTAGCTCAGGTAGAGATTTCTACATGTAGGAAGAGCAATCTCATCCTGATGTGTATCCTTACATTAACAATATAGTGATTCTCACTTTATTACTCCCTGTACATAAGGACTAATTTCTTCACAAATATTGACAAATTTAATCTTGGCCTAAAAAGCTCTCTAGTTTGACCGTGAAAAGAACTATTTTTGTGGCACATATGATTACATTCTACCTCTGCCCTGCAGCAAAACTGCAAACATTTGTGAATTTGCCTGAGGCAAAAAGTTACATGTTGTCTTCAACATCTGATAATCACTGCCCTGGAGAATGAAAGGTGAAATGGAAGGATATTTGGTGGAATCAGAAAAACATGAGATTCCCTCCCCCTGAACAGGATTGCAAGTAATAGGACAGATCAGTAGAGCTGCAGCAATTTATGCCAGTTGAAAATATGACCCAGAGCCTATTTCTTAAAAATATTAACTTTTTTTTTCTAATAAATGTTACAGCTAATAGAAGAAGAAAATACGTCCGTCCCTTGCCACTGTGTGACATTGAAGAAATATTCCTGAAAATATTTTTCTGTGTTTTGACAAGTACATTGTTCTGAGATTGCTACAGAAATTTTTCAAGGTCTTGGCCACAAGGAAGCTCATGGCATCTACAAAATGTTGTCCGTAAAGTTGGCCAGTAATGCAAGGACTTCATTAGAATGGGTGGAATTTTTGTGAAGATGGCATTTGATGGGTACTGGACCTGTCAAACTTTTTCACACTCAAGTTGAAATACTTTCTGCCAGTCCCAGATCCCAAAATATCTAGAGGAATTCATGAAAACATTTTTGTCCTACCCAAGTGATTTACATGGTGTCTAGTACTCAGTTATCCTTTTCTGCCTTTAATTCTAGATATTTTTCTGTACCTAATTTCGTCCCATCACAGATTGATCCACATACATAAAGGCATCATTTAATGTCTTGCGCTTTTTTTAATATTAAAAAAGATAAAAAACCAAAAGACTTGTCATTAAATAGTTTAAAAATGTTTGTCACAAAGATTTTCCTTATTTCATAAACTAAGTATTTTCATACAGATATTATTTATTTGTATTTAAAAGACACATGTTGTCATGAAAAGTCTTAATATTGTATAGCAAAGACATTTGTATTAAATCAGAATTTTAAAATCCTATTTACTTCCAAGACTCTGAGGTGCTGGAAAAGATATTTTGTCTCATTTTACATGCAGATAGCTTACATTGTTGGCAATAAAAATTTGCTTCATTATATGATAGGGTACGGTATTATTAAAAAGAAGCATAATCTGTCTGAATAAGACCATCTGCACCTCAAAACTTTTGCTCTCCTTGAAGGGAGGATACTTCCTGCTACTTTCCCTTTCAGGATGCTTTCCATTTAGCATCAGTGTTGCAGGATCTCAACTATCAGCATCCATCAAATGAGACAGTTTTTGTTGTAAAGAAGGAGAACTTGCCAGGTCTCCAGCAGCAACCATGTCTTAAGGTTTTACCTACAAATAATGGTTTAAGAGCTGCCATGCTGGATCTGTGTTGGTTCATTGAACACAGTGTCCTAGCTTTGTTAGTGGCTGATGCCTGAGACTCCAAGGGTGGTGCAAGACACCATGCTTCCGGAGGGGTCTCTTTGCAGGAAAAGTGCTTCTGACTTCCCAAAGTCTCTACTGGCAGTTTTGAGAATGACAAACTTGAATATTTTCTTCTCTTTTCTGTTTATAATCCAGGTTGTGGAATTTCATCCAGCAATTTCTGCCTTTGGTTAGTTTAAGTACCTGAAGACTGAGGAAGGCAGAAAAGAAAGCAACTCTCTTCAAAAAAATGAAGTATAGGAAGGAAGTTAATTCTGTCTAAAATTCCATTTAGTTGAATACAAAACTAAAACTATACTATTTTCTTGAGGAAAACAAACAAACAAAAATTCTCCCTAACACTTGTTCTTTTGTCATTGTATGTTACTGACATCCATTTGTAAGTTTCTTGGGTGACAGTTTGTGACATGTTGAAATTTATTGCAGTCCTAAGTGACATTATACACATTGCAGAGTTCAAACCCCAAGTGTTCTCAAAGTATTTCCTCTACCCTCTGCCCCTCCTGTTTTTGTTGTATGTCTTTCTTGATATGAAAAAAGATTTCTGGTGGCAGAAGCTTGCACCTTTTTAGATTATTGGTATTTTCAATCACCAGTATTAACTAGACATTTGCAGCCACTTAGGAGCAAGAGAAGTAATATAAATCCAAGATAGAGACACTTCTGCTGCATGGATAGGCCGTATGATGAAGGCTTGATCCTGCTTAGTACCAAGTGCCTATTGCAGGCCGCTGAGCTGTTTCAGCTCTTTTTTAACTTTTGCTGACAGTAATTTTCTTAAATTTATCCTGTCAGTTCAGATTCTTCCAGCATCATGAATTACGTTTTGACATAGTCACAATGAAATAGACTCTCATTTTCTTCTGGAGTGGCTGTTCATGTTAGATTATTATTTTTGTAATTGTGCATTAAATAAGATGCATTTCAATAAAAATATTGTTTTTGCAAGGAATTTTTATAAGAAGTTTAAGATCTTCCTTTTGCAGGTTTTGTTCCAGTATGTCTTTCTCCCTGCTTCTTCACAGAATTCTCCAAATTATTGGAAAATTGTTATCAGTTTCAAATTCTTCTAAATTTCTTGAGGAATTGTTCATATCATTAACTCTTTTAATTTTTTCCATCACTAGGGAAAACTCAGTCCTTCTTAGACTGTAAAACACAGTGCTTACTGGGACAGGATATTCATGAATTAGCTACCAACGGTAAAGCATTTTGAAATGCATTAGTTAATAGGGCATCTACAACAACAGTAGTGTAGTGCATTCTCCCTTTTCCAAGAGTGGTTATGTGTTTGCACATATGTGAAAGACAAACATAAGTTTACCCGGTGGTAAGTGGATGAAATATAATACTATGTGATTTTGAGGACTCTTGCCAGCCTGAATTACCCAAGGGCTAATAACCGCCACCCCTTTGCATCTATAGGCACCGAAATAGATCAAATTAAAAAGTCTCTCATTAGAGTGTAAAGAAGTTTCATTTGAAGCTTAATAGCTGAGTGGCGATATGACAGAACTGTATTAATTCCCAATTCTGCTATAAAATCTTAGTGTCATTAGAACCGGAAATAAATGTGAAGAGCGGAAGATTCACCTAGATGCCCAATGGGATTTCCATTTTAGCTACACAAAGATGGCCAAATCTGACCATGAATGACCAGTATGGTTTTCAGGCTCTTCAGAGTAAGGAACAATATATATCGTACTGCCTTAGCTCGAAACACAGGTTTCACACTAATTTTGAAACAAACTGCTTTCAAGCAATGTACTGTATGACCTGTGATTTGGAAACTTCAAGAGAAAACAGGTTTTACACTGTACCTAATAAATCAGCTGAAAGAGAAAATGGGATCTTAGGTTTTATGCCATTTAATTAAATCCCACATTTGTTATTACATTAAAAAAGAACAAACGCAGTTTCATAAATTGTAAATTTATTGTTATCTGACATTATACTAGTTGATACTTTCTTTGATATGAATGGAGACTGGTGTGGAAAATGACACACAGAAAACTCAGGTATCTAACTTCCTAAAAGACATTTTAGGAGGAAAAAAAAAAAAAGTTATGTTCACTTGCATGTGTGCATGCCTTTGAAAATTTAGTCCTTTAATCCCCACATATATAATTTCTTTGTGTCCTGTAAAATGGCAATGTTGTCTCTCTCAGCTTTGCATTCTAACAGAATAATTTCTGTGTTTAGGCAGCACTTAGAACATGAGACTCTGGATTTAAGACCTTGAGCTACTACTGTGATGAAAATCATTTGTAAGTAAATCCAGGTGGGAATCTGCTATAGCCATTGTCTGTCTCTTTACCTTTGATTCAACTGGAGAAGCAGGATTATTTACCTTCCAGCAGAAACTCTGGAATATTTTTTTCCTGCAATATCTTTTCATATTTTTGCTCGTACATCAAATCTGTGACCAGAATATTTTTATTAGACATAAGAATTCCTTGAGGTCTTCCAATTCTAGATATACTGCAAAAAGAAAAGTTACTTAGTTTTTTTCTTTTTATCTGTTTTTTAATGGAAGCTTGACGCAAGTGGCTAGGCTTTCCCAATATGGAAAAACAGATATTTTAGGAAACATAATTTCAGACTCTATGGTTTTATTGTAGTTCCTACTTACTTGTAGTTTTGAAGCTGATACTGATTCTGTGTCTAGAAATTTATTGATAATGATCTATTGAAATGCAGTTGAAAAGAGAAGGAAGACAAATACAATACAAAGACAGTACAAATAAATGCGATAGAAAGAGAGAAGCAGGAAGAGGGAGAAGACTACAAAACATATAAAAACCAGCAACAAAGAGAAAGAACCAGCAGAAAAATGCAGCTCATAGGAACTCATGCTGGGGCTTATGTTGCAGGAGGAAGGCCTGGAAAACAAACACAAACAAAGTCTGCGCTCAGTGTGTGCCTTTAAGCCATTGGCATTAATTAAGATTCTATGGCTTACAAACAATTATGACATAATTAAAATGAGATTCTTTCTACAGTAAAACAATAAGAAATGACTTTTAGAAACCGTGGGAACTATTAAAACAGCACATCAGTACCAAAATGAGCAATATTTACTAGTATTAGCACTATTAAAATGCCTTTTGAAGACAAACTTAGGCAATTATTACTCAGAAAAAGCTCACACTTCAAGATACAGAACAGTGATAATTAAATCCCTTTCTCTATACATCTCTGGTTTTGGTGTTTGACAGAATGGAGTCTTTAAGAGAATCTATTTTAATGGGCTGGAATTAGCGTGATTTTAAAACAGAGAGAGTGCACTTAGCAGGAGGTTGATATCTGCTGAAAGCTTTGTTATTGATATTGTTATATAGGTTAGGGAGCTGGTTTAAGGGCCCATTCTGCAAAGACATACCCATGATGTCTAAGTACTGATCTTGCAAAGTTTCAGAGGTTGGATGTTGTTCATTTAGACTCCATCCCCACTTAATGCAGGAAGTTTGGAGTACAAGATGAATTCTTCTTACATTTATGCTATTAAGATTATGGGAGAAAATATGTTACCTCCACCTTTAAATAAAGTCTTGTATTGCTTGACATTGTAGATGTCAAAGAAAACAAACAAACCACTGCTGCCTTGGCTAAAGAAAACTTTGGGAAAGGAAAAAACCACCACCATCACCAAAACACATTAAAAAAATAACAGATAAAAGAAGCTACAAAGAGTGAAAGAGTGATTGAACTTGAAATAAGTGGGTTGCTGAGTCCCATGTTAAGAAGCAGAAAAGATCGGATTTCTTGGTCATTATCCTTTGCATTGTTCGTTATACAATAGTGTTCAGCTTTGGAATATAGTTGCATCAGAAGAGAGAAAATATTGTTCTTCATCCCTATATAAAAATACATACATTTATTAGAAGAGCTTGGAAAGGCAACAGAGTGATTCCTATTTATGATTGACAGTGGGTGAGCATCTCTATTGCACATATTATTACAGGGGATTTGACACTTGGTGCCATGACGTGGTCTTTTCACAATAAAATTCAGTCCTTGATGCTGTTTATTCATTCTGCTTCGATCCAATTAAAGAGATGTGCAATATCATTTAAGTAGGGTGATGCAAATTTGGGTTATATAGAAAAGGAAAAGGTCAAAGTTTGGTATGAATAATAATATTTTTATTATATTTAAGCATAAATGAGAATGAGAAATGTAGATAAGAATAATTATAGTAATAATTAAAAATACAAAACCATGTTTCTGCAGTTAAACTTGATCGAATTTCTCTAGAAAAATAATTTTATGTTAAGAAGCATGATTTATGGAAAATAATAATAAAAAAGTCTTTGGGTCAAGTTAATTTGAATTTTCTTGTTTCTCCGAACAAAGATGAAGTGATGCATTTCGTGTCAGTTCAAAGTCAGAAAGTATTAATTTCAGTCGCACTGGTAGCAGTTGTAAAGTTCTTGTAATCTTGGTCTGGGTGAATTAGTATTTTCTGCTGAATTTTACATCCCCATGATACATTTTGACCCTGTAGTCCCAATCATGTGAGATTCACTCCAGATACAGACCTGAGCCATAGTTACATGAAATATCCATTCTGAAAATCAAATTAGAAATTACCTTGGCTCAGGTAGATTCTGGTCAATTTTGAACATACTGACAATTTGATATGTTAGAAAGCATTTTAATAGTTTGACTGCATCAAGACAGGAACAGATATGAAAATGATGAACAAAATTTCTGACTCTCAGTCATTTATATGCTACACGATTTTAGGAATGGTATCTTTGTCATGAGAACCCCACACTACTCACATCGGTATAGTACAAGATAATGCCCTCATTCCGTAGAATTTTTAAAGTCTAATACTGAGGCCTTGTTCTCCTGCAAAAACAGCTGTCTGAAACTGACTGAATTTAATCAAAAGGTCCTACTTTATCACAAAAGTCTAGATCTGCTATGCATAAACCTCAAATGAGATTGCTGCCCCAATCAGCCTTGCATTTTAACTCAGAAAGGCCAAGTAAGGCCCTTCTTGAAATTCATGGCTAGATAACTGCAATATTATTTAGGCACATGCTATTTCATAGGAGCTAACTCGAGTACTTGTTGACCTAGCTGGATCTCTGTGTTTTGGTCCTCCAGGCAATAACAGAACACAGCAGCATTACTTTTTCAGGTCAGCTCGCTCTTTCTTCAGAGACCATAGCTTCCTGAGAGCTATTCCAGCACCAGCAGCATGTTTGCCCTTCACAACTATGAAAAGGTTTTGTTTCAGCTCTCTTCCATGTCTGTGAAACATGGAGCTTCCATATACCATCAAGGAACTTGGTATACTAAAAAGTTATTATTTACCACTAGGTTTTATTTATCCATTGAAACTCCTTCTTGTTTAAAGTGTTAATCTGGAAAAAGTAGTGGACTTAGTTTTCTTGTCATTTTATAGTTAGGAAATTTGCAAAGTCAGCAAAGATACTGCTGCTTATATATAAATTGGTCTAAAGACTAATAGCTGGTCTCATCTTATAAGCCTACTGAAAAATGTACTCTGCTCAGTTCTTTTTGGTTTGTTTTTTTTTTTTCCCCCCTTTTTTTTTTTCCCTTGGCTAAAACAACGAAGTCCTGAAACTTTCCTTAGATGGCCGGCTAATTTCCCAGGTACTGCCTTGTCTTATTGTAGAAGAGGAAAGAAAAGCATATTGCACAGAGTTCTTTACAAAGTAGGATATTTCCAAGAAAATTTCATTGTAGTGCAGACCATAACCTTGGCTAGTGATAACTGTTGCAGAGGCACACCAAAAAACAAATGAGGCAGATGGCAAACTCAGAAGAGGAATTTATTTTTAACCAGTGATAAAACAAGAATGGGGTATGTGTTCTTAACCAAAATAATTTTATGCTCTGACAAACATTAAACCACAAATTCAGAATACAAAGTGGAATTTAATTACTACATGACTCAGGCGATCCCCAGACTATGGAACGATGATTCAAAATGCGCACTCATTCACCTATAACATGAAGGCTCTCAAACTGTAAAAGTTACCTTGGGTGGTATTCCAACCCAAGGGGGCAGTCCCCAACTGAAGACCCACTGCTCTGAAGAGGACCAACTGAACATGACCCCCTAGCAGGCCTCCATTTATATCCTAAGGCAAATCTAAGTCAAATCTAAATCAAATCTGATCTGTAGTCATATATGACCAGTGGTCTAGAAACTTCTTTTGATCGTGGTGTTTCACTGGCTAAGGGCCTTGTCTGTTGACTGGGGGGCCCCGCCTTTCCTATCCCCCAGCCAAGGTGTGTACATGACCCACCATGCATGGTCCACCAGTCAACAAGTTTCTGGTATCGTCAAAGGGGTGGTGGGGGGATGCACCTGCCACAACGGTGCATAGTGTCTGGATCTAAAATAAATTAATCTACAAATTCGGATAGTAGGTCGTTTCTAAGGCAAAGGTTACTACTAGTAGATTAAGCATAGAGCCTTCTTTGAAATACAGACTGCATTAATGGGCTACCATTAATAGGGCATACCATAAATGTATGTCTAAGGATCACATGCACTCCTTAGATTTATTAAAGTTCACTCTAACCTTATTCTTCATAGCAAGTCTATTCATTCTTTTCTCCCACCTAATGAAAGGAGATTTTTTCAAGAATTGTCTTAACATATATTTAAACATCAAACTAATCACATGATCTCGGAAGGAAGTTGGTCTTGTAACTCGAATAGGATCTCATGGCCATAAGAAGGATTGAGGTGATTCCAATGTACTAAAAGAAGTATACTTCAAAAGACAGCAGCTTTCCCTTTTCTGTGCACTAGCAACTTTAGCTAATAGCAATCTACAATAGCATAGGAGCCTGGACTTTAACATTTACAGTATTATGCAGAATAAGAGTCACATCTGGGTACACATTTTCCCTGCTGTTCTCCTGATCATGTTTTATGTTTGAACTCTACTTGCCAAGATGATGAGTCCTCATTAGAAGTGTCCCATTTGGTCCCACAGCCAAATAAAAGTGAAAAAAAAAAAAACAACTTGTCGAAACTCTTCTTACATATCTCCCTTTATTTGGTGCCTAGAAAATGATGTGCCAGGGAATTTCTGCCCTTGGCTTCTGAACTTCATTGAGTACCTGGCTCATCGTTGTTGTAAAAGAGTATATTAGACATACAGAACAGGAGTACATTAGCAGTCATAATTTCTTTCAGGTACTAAAGGTAGTTCATTTTGTTGGTGCGAAAAGCCTCAGGTGTTAAGGAGTTGGTATAAGCACTGGAAAAAGAACCCCATAAATAATTAAAAAATAATAATTAGGCATAGCTACATGAAGGTTTAGCAGTAATTTCCATAAATGGTCACCCTGCATATTGGCTGAGCTGATGCGACTTTTTTCTGTGATAAACCTCATATTCAACCATTTTCATAGCTAATGTTTTGCATATCCTGTAATATAATGTATTTTTTTAAAATCACTACAGATGGGGAATGCAATGGCTCATGAAATTGGTGAGGGAATATAAGGTCTTTGGATCAAATCTGTTCTTACACAAGTATGAGTTTGTAGCTATCAGACTGCAAAAATCCAATCCTCTGGAACAAGGCAAACCTTCAACCTTAAACGTTG
>NW_009630898.1:0-1343 GCF_000690535.1 Cariama cristata | reverse complement strand
GCAGGAAAAAATGAAAGAAGAAATACACTTTCTGCCAACTCTCTCTGCATTTATAAGCAGCAGAGCCTCAACCATTTCCAGCACAAATTGACGCCTGGTGAGAACTCTCTTTAGGTGCCCTATGGAGCTGAGTCACAGCACTAACAGAGGTTGCTTGAACATGGTTGAGTTCCTTCTTGCTTGTTCTTCTTACAGTGGGAGTAAGGTTTGAACAGACAGACAGATACACATCAGCTTGGCATGGCTAGTGCTTATAGTGTTATCTTTAGGTTGAAATGAGTTACCTTCATCCTGCCTGTGAAGCACCACAAACACTGCAAGCCAGGATCTGGCTCAAACACTGGAAGTAAATTTTTTATAATGCTGGTTTGTATCTGAATACAGCTGGGTCTGCTGACACCGAAGGGAATATTTTTTTGTTGGTTTTAAGGAAAAGAGGTGACATTGAACACCATGTATTTTTTCCAAAACTTATCACACCGCATTATATCTGGTATCTTGTTTCTCTTCATGACAGCTAACACAGCTTCTGTTCTGTGGGAATTCCTTCATTACCAGAATTAAAAGCTATATAAAAAGGCAAATATTAATTGTTACCACTATTTTGTTTTAGCAGATGTAATATTATTTTTCGAAAGCATTTCTAGAAATCAGAGAAACTAATTATATAATCTAATAGTGGTTACTGACTAGCCTTTATGAAATGCTTTTCACAGTCCTTTCTCTTGCAGGCATTTATTTCTGTTGAGAAAATACATGCTGTTGTAACTAGATCTAACTGGAATCCTCTAACACTACAGGCCTGAATCCCTTTGAAGTTAAAGGGAGTCAGCTGAATGAGAGACTTCAGGTCATGTTGTAGCTCAACAGAGAATTCAGTTTGCAAGCCTTCCATTCCCCATGTCTGGAAAACTATCCACTACCCCTGAGGAAGGAAGAAAAGAAATAAGTAAATAAGAAAGAGCTGTGAGAAGGGTGTGAGAGAAGAGAGATGGAGGCAATGCTGGCAAAGATTAATGCACTGGTTCTTAGCCATTTGAAAGCACAGTCTGAAAACCTACTCTAATTGTCCTAAACCAAATAAAAGTTACAGCATTCCCACCAGTTCAGCATCATGCAGGTAGCTGTAATGCACTGTTTAGAATGTTCTCTTTAGGGAATTAAAAAAAAAAAAAAAAAAAAAAAGTGGGAAATGTGATGGTATACAACTGCATTTGTTATCCCAAAGGAAACAGGTCTTTCCAGATGAGGAGAGGAATTTGATGTTGGAGATACGCCACAGGTCTGTGGCTGTACGGAGCAACATGAACCTTGCTACTTGTCACCGTTTAAGGCTGGGCCGG
>NW_009630897.1:8251-20336 GCF_000690535.1 Cariama cristata | reverse complement strand
AGCGGCGAAGGGGGTCTGTGCGGGGCGGTGAATGGGGTCGAGGGCTGTGGGGGCTTGCGGTCCTGTGTCCTTGGCCCCTCTGGTGGGCGTTTGCGTTTATGTGTTTGCCGTCGGGGCCGCCCCTGAGCCCTCCGGGTTGCGGGTGGCAGGGCCATGCCCCGCACCCCCCGCAGTATGTCCTCACCCCGCCGTACGTCTGTGTGAGGCTGAGGCGGGGTGCCAGGGCTGTGGGTATTTCCCCTGCACAGCTGGTGTGTGTGTGTGTGCGTGGCTGGGACTGTCCCTGTCCTGTCCTCCCCCCCCGCCGTCGTTGTGTGTGCAAGGCCAGGGCTGTCCCTGGTCCCTGTACATACCTGTGGCTGTGTCTAGAGGTGGGGCTCTCCCCCACCTCCCCATGTGCGTGTGCCTGGCCTGGCTGTTGCCATTCTCCCTCTGTTACAGTGCTTAGCCCTCTTTCCATGCCCACTGTTGTCTTTTTCTTTTCTTTTCTTTTTTTTTTTTTTTTGGAAGGTGTGCAGCAGGGCTATCCAAGCCATGATTGAGGTGTTGGCCAAGCTGGGCCGCGGGCCCGTCTTCCTGGCAGGGGAAGCGCTCGAGTGTGTGATCACTTTCACCAACCCGTTATCGGCCTCATCTACCTCTGCCAGCAGGTACGGCAGCCTGTGTCCATGGGCTCTTCTGTGCATGAAGCCTCAAAGTAGCAGAGCTGTCTGGGTCCCTCCAGAGGGAATGGCCCTCCCTCCCTCCTGAGCAGCCAGATGTAGTCATGGCTGGGTTGTGGCGCAATGGTGCCAGCTCAGCCACTGGTGACTTCGCTGCCCAAGGTACTCCCTTAGGGCTGCTTTGCGCCATCGCTATTTCAGGGCTGAAACTGAGGTAATTATTCTGGTTTTCTGCCCTCAAGAAGGAGATGAGAAAAAAAGTATGCAGCTAGAGATGCTCTTAACTGCCCCTCAGGTGAGCCCTCAGTGATTGGGTTACTGGCAGAAAATGAAGCCAAACTGGCTGTCAAAGCGGGATATGTAGTTTCACCAGGGTGACAGGCTCACAGGTCAACATCCAGACAACGTCATTATTTCCTATGTTTATGGAAGCAGCTCTCTCTGTCCAGCAGTGCGCTGACGTATCATTGTGATCCCTGCCTCCAGAGCCGGCAGGCAAAGGAGCAAGCACTGCCTTGAGTCAGAAAGAGGCAGCCTTCTGTGGCAGCATTTTCTGTGGCCCAGCCTTTGAGCGCTGCATCTCCCCTGATCATTACTGTGCGTGAAATAGGTATTGAGGAAACATGAGAAGATGGAAGCTTCCTATATTGGCTCACAGGGGGTGACTCTGCATCATAAGTAGTCACCCAAAGCCTCCATGTCTGCTGAGTGTGTAGCCTTGTCTGATTCTCCAGGGGGTGGAGAGTGCTTTCTCATTTTGAGCCCTTCCTGGGATGTGTCTGTTTCCAGCCCTGTCAGGTTCAGCATCTTTTCATCACCACTACACATTTCACACATGATTGTTTTGGTGGATCCACTTCCTGTGCTTGCAGTCTCAGCAGCAGCAAAGCAGTCTCTTGTATTACCGCTGTAGGGCTTCTTTGTTTATTGCCTTCCTTAACTTTCCATCTTTTCTTCCTGGTTCCTCTTGCCTGCTGAATTAAGCTTTCCAGTTCAGCTGTGATGTAACCGTCTAGCTTTCTGGACTTTTGTCCTGTGCGGTGCTAGTGCTGTTTTTCCCAGTTTTGAGGGGTGGGACTGGAAGGGTACCAGGTAGAGCAGTTTTGGAGGTTCACAGTGGAGTTAAAGGAGCTTCATTTGGAAACTTCAGGGGTGTCGTGGTCCCTAGAAAGCAGCCTTTTCAAAAAAGAGAAGTTTTTAAAATAAAAAAGCCTGTAACCAGACTGACAAGACCTGGCTAAGTCATGTGAGTAGCAACACCAAATAGACTGGTGGTTTGGAAGTTGAAGCTGTGGGTTGCGTAAAGGCGGGAGCCAGATCAAAGAACATAGACCTGTCATGGACTAGAAGCTTTTGGGGCTGGTAACAGCTGTGGCGCAGGTGGAGGAGCTGAGAGGCACGCATTTCAAGCATAGGGACAGAACTGAAGGACAGTAAGTAAATGGCAGAAAGTGGATTTGATTGTGGTGTACAAGAAACAAAGCTCTTCTACCCAAAGGCTGTATGGAGCGTGGCCTCTGTGGGCTGCAGGAGTTGTAGGGGGAGGTGAGAGAGGAGGGAAGCAACCTCAGCACCAGCGCAGGATTCTTCTGCGCCCTGCCAGCTGGACAAGCCAGGTCTGCCGCTAGGAAGGCACATGCAAATTTTTTTGGGGTATCTGCTTAGAAGAATGAAAACAATCCAGTGGTATATTGTTGGGCAATACTGGAGGGAAAAAAAAAAAAAAAAAGAAGAAAATATTCAAAATGTGGTTTTTGGAGGTACTGTAATCATGCTAAGCTTATATACAATTAGTAAACTTTGACTTCTAAGCAAGAGCATTTCTCTATTTCCATATGGCAGATGCCCTGTGACAGAAAACCTTACGGCAGCCTTTCAGGAAAAGCCGTGCTGGTACTTTGAAGATACAGAATTACAGTTGTGGGGTTAGAGGTAACTGGGTAGAGTAACCAATGCCTGTTTGGGTAAAGGCAGCCAGCACATACAAAAGATCAAATAGCACGTTGTTAGTCAGCTGAAACGAATGCAGCACGCCTTTTTCTCTGGTTCGTCTAGATGTTTAACTGCTCTGATGTGTCACATCAGAGATACCCGTGTGCCACAAAAAATCCCTGTGCTGCTGAAAACTCTGGTGTCAGTGCTTACTAATCAGATCATGATGTTAGAAAACACCAGAGGAACCATACACTGGCTAAATTAACGAGACAGCTATTGAAATAAAAACAGATGAATGCTTTGGAGACTGAAAGGTGTCAGTAATGCCATGGGAAATGCCCGGTGGAATGGGAGAGGTCGTAGCAGAGTCCAAAACATGAGACTATTTTTCATGCTGGGTGTGACCAATTCTGTGGCTGTACAGAGAGTGGGCAAAGTGACTCCTTCGCCTCCCTTATAGCCATCAGTGAATCCCTTGCATCAAGAGAAGAAAATAAGTCCTTATGAAGGGCCCAGAAGCATCCTTCTCTGGTCTGACACAACCAGAAGCTGATGTTCTTGAGGGGGTTGATGCTGTGGCAAAGGAGCACTTCTGTGCCCTGCCTGCCCTGACGAGTGTCGAGCTTGGAAGAGCTGGGTGCTGTGGGAAGGGGCAGCTGAACCCAGGTTGCAGATATTTGTTAGTTTTGAATTTGCCCACTTTCCTGATGGTTGTGTTATTACTGGAGGCGCCTCAGAGTGCTGCGCTGGATGTCACTTCTGGCTTGGGATTTAGTTCTTCGTGATTAAAAGTCCTCTGCCAGGCCTGGCCCATGCACGACAGCTAGAGGTATCCTCTGAAGAGTGCAGTCTGTGGCCCGTCCCAAGCTATGGGTGATAAGAAAGATGACCAAGTAAGGCTTTGGACTGGATCTCGACATGCTTGACCGTGGCGTGCTTGCTGGAAGATCCCTGTGAGGTTCTGCACAGGCCACTTTGTCTCTGTACCCATGGAAGGGGTGGTTCCTGACCTGCGCAGCTTGCTGTCTTCCGCCATCTGTGTACAGCAGGCTTCTCGGGGCAGGGGTGCTTCCTCACTCTGTGTCTGTGCTGTGCCCAAGGTGTTGTGGCTCAGACTGCAACTATTGCTGCTAAAGAAGAGTCCTCGGGGTGCAGAGCCAGGCCTTGGGTGAAACTACTGACAGCAGCTGGGGTGGAAGTGGCTTTGGGTCAGCACCCCAGCTCAAGCTTGCTCCGGAGGCTTCTTTGGAGGGAGGCTGTGAGAGTGGCTTCAGTGACAGTGAAGCAAGGCCGCCTTCCTTCCAGACAAGCAGTCCCGCATGGAGCTAAGCAGCAAGAGCTGCTCTTCTCCCAATTCATGCTTCCTGTAATCCAGGTTTAAAGCATAGACATAAGTGTTACTCTTCTTTGCTCTCAGTGAGATGCTGGCATGGGCCAGCGCGCAGATCCACTGCCAGTTTCACGCCAGCGAGAACCGGGTAGCACTCCCTCCCTCTGATGGCAGCAAGCATGATGTGCAGGCAGAGAATGAGACGGTCTTCGTCCCCAACAGAGGTGAGTGATACCCCTGTAACCCCGGGTAGGGGTGGTGAGAGCGCAGTGAGCAGGAATCAAGCAGACTGTAATGTGTGTCTTGAGGGCAGCGTGCGTAGAAGCGAGTGGGAAGTCTGTGTTGCTTTCCTTGTGTAATTTGCTCATGATAGCTGCTGCAGGACCTTGTTAATACTGAGATCAAAGTGGCACTAGCTTGGAGTGAAATGTGAGGGTTGTCTGTCCAACTGTTCTGGGAATATCTCGTGTTGTCACCGGGGCATGAGATGTTTCCTCCTTGGCCTTCTCCTCCCCATTCCTTCCAGTGAGGAAAAGGCTTGGCTGGCCTGGGCACAGCTGAGGCTGAGCAGCATTCATGTGGTTCTTCTTCTCTTCCAGGAGAGCGGGGTCAGTGTATCCTGTCCACCCCACCAAAAATTCTCTTCTGTGACTTGCGACTGGATCCCGGGGAGTCAAAGTCCTGTAAGTCCTCTCTTCTCTTCCCCGGCTCAGAGAGTTTGCCTCTGGGGAGCCCCACTGTCAAAGCTGGCTATGCAGACCTGAGTGCTGCAAGTGGGAGAGACCCTGGTGCTCATGGAAGGCAAAGTGCTTTTGTAGGAGTGTGAGTGCTAAGGAACTTCTGCGTTGTCCAGTGCTTGTTCTCCACCGTATAAAGGCTATGTACTGCAACATGTCCCTGCTCCTGGCCCACGGCTTTTGCTGCAAGTCTGTTGTATAGCTGCGAGGCATAAAATGTTTTGAAATACCTGGCTGCAACTGAAGGAATGGTTACACACACCTACATTTCCCTGCCTTTATTTCTTCAGCCACACTGAAGTATTCTTGAGATTTAGGCTGGCTTCCTCCGAAGGTCTGAGCTTCCTCTTCAGGTTGTGTCTGTCGTGGAGATTTCAGTCTTCTTCCTGTTCTAGTTTTCCTGCTGTAAATGTGAGGACTTCTCATCTTCTCTGCTCAAAGCTCTCCACATCTCCAAAGCCCTCGAACGATGTCCTTCCAGTGGGTCCCCTTTAAGCTCTCCTTCATCACTACTTTTGCTTTAGAGAAGTTTTCATCCTTTTCTCAAGAAATTTGCAGCAACTCATTTTTGTTGTTCCAGGCAGCTTCTTCTACCTAAGTAGACAACTGTGAAAATAAAAGTACGTGCTGTTGTCTCCCGGTCGGTGGCTGTGTGACCCAGTCTGTCAGTTCCTGTTGGATCGCCTTTGCGTTCCAGCAGCCCGTGGTCTAGTGGCAGCCTAACGTTAGGCATTGCAGGCTGTGCGTGGAGAGTTCTCTCGGGTTGTCGTAGGGATCTGCTGGGAATGGTTGACAGAGACCTCTCAAGTCACAGAGCAAAGGGAGCGGAGAGGCAGTGCGTGTGGTGGAGGGGGCTCTGCTGGAGCATTGAGCTCTGGGGAGGTGAGAGCAGAGCTGGAAGTGAGACTAAGGAGCAGTGGGCTGTGACGTGCTGGTGTTGAAGCTGGGATCTCCTGCCTTTCTAGGTTTGGAGGGGCCTGACTGGAGGGGAGGGTGGACAGGGTGAAAACAACCTGGCTTGGCTAGGTGGTTAGCCGAGTGGGGCAGTGCTGTCTGGGGCTGTGTCTCCTAAACTGCAAAGCCTATTGTCTGAGCACCTTTAGTTATTTACTTACTGTTCTACAGCAGCATGCAGGGGAAGGGAGCTGGTGCTGCCACATCGGTGCCAAGGCCCATTTTGCTTTCTGAAAGTGGCTGTGCCAGGTAGGAAGAGGAGGCAGAAATCTCAACTGGTCTGAGGCTCACCTGGATTCTCTTGTGCTCCTCTCTGGTGGCAGGTGTGGACCTGGAGCATCCATTCACTGGGAGCAGGGGGAAGCCCCTTTTCCTGGCGCATCTCAGGCAGGCTTGGCAGTCTCTGGGAGAGCAGGTTGGTGACTACAGTCCAACCTCCAGGTGGCTGGGATGGATTCAGAGGATTTTCTTGTGCGCTGACTTTGCAGGCAGAAGCTGTTCAGGCCCCAGCTAAGCTAGCTATAGTCTGTCCTTCCCAGTGATGTTGTACTCTGTGTGTGTGTACGCTCTGCCACTGGGTGACGCTGGCACAAGCAGCCTGCATCTGCCTTGCACTTGGGTGCAACTCCATAGGAAGGACACAAACTCTTCTACTCTTTGAGGTTCCTTGGCCATATGTTACAGCCTTTCCCCTTGGTTTTGTGATGCACACGTCCGTTGCATGTGTCACATCCGATGCTGCTGTGTGTGGCACTGGGCTTTTTAGCACTGAAACCCCTGTATCACAGACCCGGCTCTGCCAGGCTGCTCACATCAATCCCGTCGGCCTGCGGTGCTGCTTCTCTCACATGAGACTGCAGCTGGCAGATCATTCCTGGGGGCTCCTGCCAGTTCCGTGGAGGCAGAGTTAAGGCTGTGTGGGTGTGTATCTTAATTCTTCATTTCCTGTTTTTCAGAAGTTTTGAGTTTTGCTGCACAGTTTGGAAAAGCAAAAAAAAAAACAACCCAAGAAATCTTAATTCTGCTTCAGCAAAGTAGTATGTTATTAAACTGTAGCCAGAGCTGGCACATACAGCTGAGGTTGTGTCAGGCTGTCTCTTGATAAAAGGCCTTGTTTTCAGTTGCCAACCAGCTTATTCCCCAATATCTTCCCCTTGTTATGGTGCCTATATGTTGAAGTTGACTCACCTCCCATCCCTTTGACACATTGCCCAGGCTGAGCTCTTTAAATTTGTCACCATAAAACATTTTCTCAAGCCCTCAAGTCATTTCTGTTGCATTTTTTTGCCTCCTCTCCAGTTTTGTAATACCTTCAATTATTTGGTAGATCACAGAGGTGAGGAAATGGAAGCAGCCTGGACACGGGCCAGGAGCCCAGCCAGGAGCTACAGCTGGTGGGTAGGGAGTGCACCCATGGCACCAGGAATGTGCTTCCTGCTGGGCTATGCACAGAAGCTGGAAGTCTCAGAATTCCTGTGCCAGGTAGCAGACTGCCCACCCTCCTCGGATGGTGGTGGTCTCTGCTTAGATTATCCTCACCGGGCATGAATGCCTTTGTGAGCATTCTTGTTAAGCCTGGCACAGGGGGTTACAGCAGTCTGCTAGCTTCCTTGGAAATACCTGATTTTCCTCCCTGTCAGGACAGTTGTCAGCTTTATCTGCACCCAGTCCAGCAGGCCAGCCTTGTGTTTTAAGGTGTGACAGCCTGTGGACACTACACACTAGCACAGGCTTTTTTCTTCCTTCCAGTCCTATTATTTTAAATCTAGAAGTTATATTTAAAATGTAATCCTGGCTTTTAATCTAAGCCTCGAAGTTTAGAATGTGCCAGATGTGGGGAAGGATCTGTGGTTTCACAGCAGGATGCTGCCCTTCCTCTGGCAGGGTGTATCTGCGTTATGGCGGGCAAGCCAGAGAGGTGGAGACTTTCCACAGTTTGCTGTTTGTGTCTTTCGTATTGTACGGCATGCGGTTTGGGAAAGCTGCAAAAGTGTTCATGCTGCGTCGAGAATCATTGGAGTTTGTGTGGTGGCCAGGGGGCTTTGAGAGGGCTGAACATGGTGTAAAGTCGGGCCCCAGCATCTCAGAGGTCTCAGAGTTAGAGTTTTTGTGGTCTAAGTCATCAGTCTGTCAAGGGAGATACGCCACAGGTTGTTGTGAAGGTCTCTTAGTTGTTTCTTGGCCATTTAGGCTTGGTACTTCAGAGAAAAACACAGGAAGAAAGTAATTTTTGTTGCTGAGTTCGGGGTTTGTGTAAAGTGCATCTCAAAAGAGGCATGAGGTCTTGATCGGCACCTCTCTGCCGCATGGGGCAGAGCCCTGAGGAAACCACAGCATGTGACTGCATCATCAAAGCAGCGTGCGAAGGAAGTGTGCAGAGGCAAATTCAGGTTGAACTCGTGACGAGTAAGTTTAGCTCTTCTGTGTTTGTGTTCCTGGATTTTACATCTTTCACATTCTTTTGAGGCAGAGTTTGTGTGTGTGGTTGTATGTGCTGGAAGCGGTGTCTGGATGATGGTGCATGTGATGTGAGGAGCAGTGCACTGGTGCAGGGAAGCTGGGGATGTGCTTGGCCTGCGGTGGGAAAGAGGAGACAGCAGAAAACACCAGGCAGTGTCCCTAGCTCGGTACTGCTGCTGCTCCTAGCCTTCGGTGCAGGGAGCCTGTGAGCCACAGCTCCAGGAGATTCCTTTTGGCCTTGGAAAGCAATCTCTTCTGTGCTCCCTGTAGATTCGTACTGTGAGACACTGCCCATAGAAGGCCCTCCCTCTTTCCGGGGACAGTCAGTGAAGTACGTGTACAAGCTGACCATCGGCTGCCAGCGTGTCAACTCCCCCATCAAGCTCCTGCGCGTACCCTTCCGTGTCCTCGTGCTGCACGGTAAGGCCAGTCACTGCCCTCCCTGCAGACACGGGCCTGGCTGCACCCTGCCCCGCTGATGCTCTCGCCTTCTCCTCAGGGCTCAAGGATTACCAGTTCCCACAGGATGAGGCTGTTGCGCCCTCAAACCCCTTCCTGGAGGAGGAGGAGGGCTTGAAGAAAGACTCTCGCCTGGCGGACCTGGCGACAGAACTGCTCATGGTGGCCACCTCCAGACGCAGCCTGCGTAGGTCATATCCCCTGCTTGAACCTGCTGTCCTAACCTGGGCGTGAAGCACAGCTCGGGGCTCATTCCAAAAATCTGTGGCTGTCAATGCGAAGCTCCAACTGGGGCTGTGGAGCAACTCCATCAGGGTCAGAGTTTCCCATGGGCTCCTCCTGGTCGGTCTCAGGCTCTTCCTACTTCAGTCAGAGAGACCCTTTCTGCAGCGTGTCACAGCCAGCCTATGCTTTGCTCTTACACACTGCAGGCATTTCCCAAAGGGAATGCTGCCTCCAGGGACTGTCCTTCACACCCAGGCAACAGACGTGGGGTCATGTCTGCTGGGCTCTGATTAACCCAGAGCGCTGTGTGGAGTAGAGCCTCGTCCTGCTGCAACCCTTCCCCCGCCCCTTCTTCCTCCACAGACCTGTATAACATCAGCAACACTCGTGGGAAGGTGGGTTCCTTCTGCATCTTTAAGACCGTGTATAAGATTGGAGAGGATGTCATTGGGACCTTTAACTTCTCGGAAGGAGACATCCCATGTCTGCAGGTCAGTGCTGACTTTGGGGTCAGTGTGGGGAGAGGCAGGGGTTTCAGGTGGGGGAGAGGGAGAATGGATTGGGGTGGTGCTGGGCTGCAATGGGGTTTCACTGAGGGTTCCTACTGGGACCCAACTGGGGTCCCCTCGGAGGGTGAGGTGAGAAAGGGCTCCAGTTCTGAGGTGGTTTGGGAAATGGAGGTCCTGGGGCTTTGCACCAGGGCTATGAGAGGCTGTGAGAGCGAGCACCCTGCCCATTACCCTGCAGTTCTCAGTGAGCCTGCAGACAGAGGAGAGCATCCAGGAGGAGTTCCAGCGCCGGCGAGGGCAGCCCGTCTCCTTCAGCACACACGCCCGCCATCAGGAGGCCTGCCTGCACACAGCCCAGACCAGCTTTAGCCTGCCCATCCCGCTCAGCTCTACCCCAGGATTCACCACCAACATCGGTTAGTGCCCACCAGGGAAGGGACCCACCCCTGCTTGTCTCCGCAGGAGGACTGTGGTGTCCCCCGTGCTGTCCTTGCTCAGCAGGGCTGCGTCCTGTGGGAGGGAGCTGGCCTGTGTGAGTGGGCTTATTTATGTGTGCCCTTGCTGGCACAGCCAGTGCTGAGACAGCTGCTGTCCCCATCCCTTGTGGTGTTGACTGCTGACCCCCATCTTATCCACAGTGTCCCTGAAGTGGAGGCTGCACTTTGAGTTTGTGACCTCCGGGGAGTCGGCGGGGACTTGCTTGGTTCGTGGGAGCCAGTCGGAGGCCGTCACCTGGACTGGGGTGGAGCAGATGGAAGTGGACACTTTCAGCTGGGACTTGCCCATCAAAGTCCTTCCCACCAACCCCATCCTGGCATCCTATGTGTCTCAGTTCTCCAGCACTAACTCCATCACCATCTGAAGAGGGGAGAGCTGGTAGGGGGCTGCAGTGCTGCAAGCGTGTGCCACCAATGGCAATGGCGGGCAGGACTGTCACTGGCATGCTGCGGGGCACGCGTCCCAGTGTCCCCTTGGGTTCGTCTGCAACACCCAGGTGGGCACCGGGCAAGTCTGTCCCGCCTGTGGGTGGAGGAGCACTGTGTTTGCTGCAGTGTCTTGTGCTGCAGCCCTGACCCTTCCTACCTGGGTGAAGGTGTGAGTCCCAGCACTCACCAAAAAGAAATCTGCCTGCTAGGAAATGGCCTGACGTGCCTTTACCCCATGAGGGTCTTCCAAGAGGGAAAGGCTCAGCGCAGGGAAAGGAGAGGGGAGCTCTTCCAGAGAAGCCCTGTACCGTCCTTGGGTGAAGGCCATGCCCCTACAGCGAGACCTCACAAGCAGAGATCTGGCATCCAGGTGAGGCATGCTGGCCACCTGGGCATGGTGGAAGCCCACTCTTCTGCCCCAGCACACGTCCTCCCTCTTGTCAGGGGTGTCTCATGCACACAGCCCAGCACCCCCGTTACCCTCAGCGGAGAAGGCAGGTCCTGGCAGGTCAGCCCTGCCCTGCTGGCACACGCTGGTGTCCTGGATGTGGCCATGTGCTGTGGTGGCACAGTAGTGGTGATCCAAAACAGAAGCACTGAGCGCCTGGGCTGTTCTCTGCCTGCGCTCCTGGGCGTGAAGGCATCCTGCTGGTCTCAGGATCCTTGGGGAGCTGGAGTGAGTGCGTGCTGTGCATTCAGGAGCTGGGATGGAGGTTTCCCTGCTCAACAGCCAGCTCCTTGTTTCTACCAAACCTTCCAAAGAGTTTTCCTCTTTGCGTGGAAATCTAATAAACATCTGAATGTGGAAAACTCGGGCTTCCCAAGAGCCTTATTCCTACACCATTCCCAGTGGTGGATGCAGCCCGCCCTGCACAACAGTCACACTGTGGAGACCACCTGTTTGTTTAACACCTTTATTGCAAGAACAGAAACATCTACACAAGGCTCTGCACAACACAGACATGGCACGGGCTGGGGCAGGCTGCCAGGGTGGCGGAATCCACCTTGGCACATACGGATTGCTTCAGCTCCCTGAAAGCTGGCAGGGCACCTGGCTCCCTTGCAGCCAGCATGGGGGCCTCCCCTGTGGACATCTAGGAATTGCCCTCACTCTGCTGCCCAGCCCTGGGCTGGCTCCATTGCAATGTTGCCCAGGGCCAACATGCAGTGCCGAGGACCCCCTCCAGCCCTTGGGAGCTGTGGGAGCAGGGACGTTAGTGGTTCCAGAGGTGGGTTGTGCCCCTTGTGCTCCGGGGCAGAGAAAGGGCTGGCTGGGGGGTGTGGGTCCTGCACTAAGGACCATGATGCTCCCCAGGGGTTTGGGAGGGAGGAGGGAGCTGCTTAGCTTGAGGCTGGATGCGGGAGTACCAGGCTGCCGCAACGCAGGCTAATTTGGTCCTGTAGCCCTTAGTAGCTGGAGGTTTCCTTCCCACCTGGGAGGAGATCCCATAGGATCTGCATTCCCACAGTGTGCAGGGTGTCTCACGGGGAGGGGGCCCCAATTTGGTTCAGGAAACTGAAGGCAGAAGCAAAGCCATACCGTGGCAGCGCTAGGATGTAAATGTTGAGTACCATAGTGTGTGGATAGTGGTTTCCCTCGAAGGTGGCAGCAGTGACATCTCTGCGGGATGGGGCAGGTCTGGAACATGCGGGAGGTGTGCGCTGGAGGAGGGAGGAAGATGCCGAGGGGGTGCAGGGCACTGCTGAGCCTCTTATCTGCTCAACCCTGCACCCAGCACCTTGCTGCTCAGCGGCTCAGGGGTGCCGGCCGAGCCCCACTCATGCTCCATGCTCTTCACGCAGGGCAGGCTGGGGTTGGCCTTCTGCACCACCGAGATCTGGCAGGTCTGCGAGTCGTAGTGGGCCTCACACCAGTCGGGGAAGTCGA
>NW_009630897.1:0-8218 GCF_000690535.1 Cariama cristata | reverse complement strand
CTGTGGGAGGGGGCCCAGACCCATCAGCTCCCCCTGGTTTGTGCCGGGGGGCTGCTGGCAGGGACGGGTGGCTTCCTCTGCTGTCAGCCCTCCCTGGCTGGGGTATCTCTCAGGCCAGTTCGGGCAGGATGGGCCACAGCTCCTGGCACGTCTGGGCATCTCTCCATGGTGAGACACCCTTGCCCTCCCACTTTGTCTCCCTGACTCACCTCACCACCCTCAACACCCCAGTGGGCTCCTGCCCACCTCTGCCCGTTGTCCTCCAGGGCCTGGTGCAGCCACCAGACCCACATGACCTGCTCCCCGCTGCGGGCGCAGAGGTGCCATAGCAGGGCAGCACCGCCGACGGTAGCCCACCCCCCGCGCTCCTCAGCCCCTTACTCACGTCTCGCAGCAGCCCACGCCGATGGGGTGCAGGCAGGTGCAGAGCAGGCAGTTGGTGCTCAGCCATGACTCCCCGAGGGAGAACTGCTTCCCCTCGTACTCGCAGGGAGCTGCAAAGGAAACAGTGGTGGTGAACACATGTGGGCCTGCACCAGGGCATGGGGGAGCCTCCTTGGCACCCCTGTGCCCTGAAAGAGGGGATGGAGGGGACACCATGACCTCCCACCCATGCTATGGTGCAGAAGATACTTGATGGCTTCTCCACCACCCTGCAGGTATGGGATGCCCAGGCATCTGCCAAGGGTGGTACTCGCATCCATCATCTCCTGGCTGTGCCGTGTGGCTCTCCCCACTACCCTGGGGGCCTGTGAGAGAGACATGTGGCTCTTGCTTCCCTGGAGAGGGCATATCCAGCACCTCTTGGGATCTGAGCATCTGGAAGGAGGCAGCAGAGAAAAGACGGGCAGCCCTCCTCCCTTTGCTGCTAGTCCTGCATGCTCGCTCCCAGCCGGGCTCCTGCCAGGACCTCTTCATGGCCCAGCGAGCTGTTTCTCAGCCAGAGCCCTGGGGAGCTGTTCTGTGGTTTATAGACTGCTCCTTCCACTCATCACTGGCCCACACGATCTTGAGCTCAGCACAGTCCCTTCTGTGCTTCGCAGGCACACAGGGCAGAGCCCTGCCGCCCTAGGGAAAGCTGAGCCCTCCTCTTCCCATCGGCCTCTTCCCATCTCACCTCCCTGCTTACCTTTAGCCTGGAAGTAGCATTTGGCCTGGGAGCCTGGCAGCTGGAGGAGGAGGGAGAGCAGCAGGCAAAGGCTGCCCCAGGCACACCCCATCTTCTGCAGTCGCATGGCCATGGCCGGCGTTGAGCTGGGCTTCTTTGCTGAGGTTGCCTTCCTTCTCTATTGCCTTTGCTCCTTTCCCTTCCCTTCTCTCTCTCTCTCTCTCTCTCTCTCTCTCTCTCTCTCTCTCTCTCTCTGCCTTTTTAATGCTCTTCCCCTGATCCCAACAAGAGATATTTATAAAGTTCAGCTTTACGACCCTGGCCACCAGCTGTGCCCCACTGGAAAAGTTGTAAAACTCATTTCCTGATTTGAAAGGCATGAAAACAAGAGGTAGGATCAAGATTTTTAACAAGCTGTGAAAAGCTGATTCATGCCCTCCAGAAATGTCTCCAGTTGGAAGCCCCTGTGGGTGCAAGGCTTTGCAGAGAGGGAGATCCAAGGGACCCCCAGTGGGGTTGCCCTCGGCAGGGTGGTAAGCACGCAAGCAGCAAGCGTGGGAGACCCTGGCCCCTGACCAGGAGAGCTCCAGTCTCCCCTCTGGTCACATTGAGCCATCCGGGATCCTTCAGAGTCGCCAAGGTTTCCGGAGTATCCCATCTTGCAGAGACTGGAGTGGCACAGGCATCCTGTTAACCACCAGCGTGGGATGCAATGGCACCATCCTTGTCAGGGATGGAGATGCTCACACCCAGCTCCCAGGTACCACAGCATGGCAGTTTCACACCAGCCTGGGCTGCAGCTGTTCAAGGCTTGTGGTCACACACGGGCTGCGGGTGACAGTGAGGTTTTTTGGCCAAGAGCAGGCAGTATGGCGATTGCCACTGATGCAGAGCAGGTGAGAAAGCCTTTGCACAAGATATGACCCAGGGTTTATCTGAGCAGTGCCCGTGAAAGCAGGACCGTGCCCATGTATGTGCATCACCCACCAGATGCTGGAGCTGAGCAGCCCCTTTCAGAGACTGGAGATGGGTCCCAGCAGAAACAGGGAACAGGAGGGATGAAATCAGGAGGCGAAGGTGCATTTGGGCAACAAGTGACCTGAGAGGGAAATGAGGGGCTTGACTGGGAGCAAGAAACTGTGGGAAGATGCCACACCACCCAGGGATGTCCCCGTGGTCGGCACAGATCCTTACCCAGAGGGGCTGCCTCTGGATTGAAATGATAAGGCTGCTACCAGCTGGCAAAGTGAGGGGAGGAGGTCAGAGCCCTGGGAGCCACACAGCCCTGACGAGCTACAAGCAAAGGACTGAGTTGCCAAGAGAAATTCGCAGCCCTTGTCAGAGGCGCTGCCGGCAGCAGGAAACGGGGCTCCGGGGAGGGTCCAGCCAGGGGCTCGGCCAGCACACGTCCGTGCCGGCAGCAAGGTAGCGGCAGTAGCAGTAGCATATGTGGGTCATCTGCCCCTGCGTTAAGCTCCCTAATTTCTGAGAGTTTGGGATAGGTTTACACCCTGACGCGTGAGGCTTAATATCCCTTCCAGAATTTGTGTTGGCATCTGCTATTATAGCTGGATATTTTTGTTATCCCCATAAATGTCCAATCCCTCCTTGAATCCTGCTAAATTTTGGCCTGCACATTTTCCTGTGGCAGGCTAATTAAGCATGGAGTGAAAAAAAGAAAAAAAAAAGCTTCCTTTTATGTGCTTTGGATTTGAAAGCATAGCCCTTTCGCACTGGTCCTCTGGGCCCTCTCACCATCCCGTTGCATCCCCATGCTGCATCTTGTGCTCTCGCCTCTGAGGGTGCAGCTCTGACTTTGCATCCCCCCTTCCCCTCGGAGAGCTACCCCAGCCCTCTCATAGTGTCCTGCATAATGCTGTGCCACTCCGAGTGGAGTGGCCGGATGGCAGTGAGGTTAGGATCAGTTGGAAAAGGATGATAATAAGCCAGGGAAGATCAGAGAATCTGTAAATAACCTGCTGACTGCGAGGCCATGAGCCGGGATGGTGAAGTGTATCAGTGACAAATGAAACTTGTTCTTTGGTACAGACTTGTTACTATATAAGGAGGATAAAAGCGTTTATCGTCGCAGCAGTAAATTAATATTCCTATTGTGTGTTTGGAAAAAGAAGTCTGGCACGCTAGTAACCACAATCAAATAATCCATCATCATTTCGTCAGCAAACGTTAAACAAAAGTGGTGGGTTTCATTTGGAGGCCCGCGTGATTTGGCCAGGCTTCCAGAAGGCCACTGAAAATCTGGGCCAAGAGCATCTCTTGCCCGTCTGGAGGGGCACTGCCCCTGCTCTGTCGGGGACATGGGGAGGCATTCCCAGGATTTCTGCAGCCATTCTGGTTTTCAAATAGAAAGTTAAGGCTACCAGCCCATCTGTGGCCTTTGGGTATTTCATCAAAGTGGTTTGCTGGGTAAATGCAGAGGATGAGGAAAGGGGAGTCAGGACACCCCTTGAAATGTTGCAGGGGGACCTGGGCAGTGAAAGACCCTCCACGCTGTGGCTGTGCATCCAGGAGCAGGGCTGGTGGCCACCTACAGCCTGTCTGTCCCACTCTTCCCCCTCCTGGCTGTTATCCTTCCCTGACTTTTGCATCCCTGGGTGCCTACCGGGCCTCAGCGCACACCCCCGTGGGGCAGCCAGAACATTTCAGTCTGGCTAGTACAGGAGGGGGCTTGCAGCTTGGAAAGCAGCAGCTGTAGTTGGACTCGGTGCTGGAGAGCTTCAGCTCTGGTACCCAAGGGATGCTGTGGCTGGAGGTGCTGACACCCTCTCTGGCTGTGCTAGCCTGTGCATCCTGGAGGAGGTTTTGATCCAGAGAGTGAAAGGGGGCAGCCACTTTTGGTGCTCACATCTCAAGGGGACAAATGAGACCCAGTGAAGAGGCACAGAAGGGATGTGGGGGCTGGAAGAAGTACCTTGCTGTAAGTTCAATCTCTTTGATTTATCAGGCATAGTTAAACAGCAAGGACTGACTGCACGTCCAGCCATGCCGATGAGGAGCAGCCACCACCCTTGACCATCCTGGACCCTGCAGAAAGTCTCAGTGTCCCCCCAGCAGGACCTAGCTTCTCCTGCCTGGCCTGGATCTCAGATTGTGGCAGTGCCTGAGAAGAGCTGGGTGCTGCACCGCATCAAGGGCACAGCATTGCTGGCCTCCTCTCCCAGCAAAGGTTGGGTCCTCCCTCTGCAGAGCGGCTGTTCAAACCCCCAGTGCCGGAGGATGCGACCCTGTGGAGAGGCAGGGGCAAGCACCCAAGTCAGTGGGTGCTGCGATGGGGTGATAACAGCCCATGCCAGCCTTGCAGGAGGGACAGGGCTAATAAATGATGCTGGACAAGTTGCCATCAGCAGGATCCAGGACTGTTATAAAACCTGAATCTCCTGAGCCTTCAGCTGGGACTGCAGCTGCAGAGCAGGAAGCAAACAGGATCCCGGCTGGCATTGTGAAAGCAAACACCATAAATCCAAGGAAGTGCTGCGATTGCTGTTTTAGGCACTGGGGAGCTTGGCTCCTGCTCCCCACAAGTGCTTTATTTTCTCTCTAAACAGAAAAAAAAAACACTAAACCCCAACCCCAACTTATCGCTGGGCCGAGCTCCCTGGGGCTGCTTTGCGCCCTGGGGTTGCTGCGGGATGTGGGTACCTCTCCTTGCCCAGCACCTTGAAGATGCTTCAAGCCTCAGAGCCCCCAGGGCACCAGGGCACAGTTTGGGCAGGGTGCAGGCAGAGTGCAGGTAGATGCCAGCTTTGGGCTATATCTGCTCACCACTCACCGGAATGGCCAGACTCCGGGGAGGGACTAGCAGGGGGGTCAGAGAGAGCTGGGCAACCAGGAGCTGGGAAGGGATACAGAAGGGGACAAGAGGATACGCAGGGAATGACAGCCGACTCACTCCAGCCTTCATCCCACAGCTGGTAAACCAGATGGAATAGATCGTGGAGGCTGGAAGTACAGGTGGGATCAGAGCTGAGCCCACCAGGACTAAAGCTATACCACTGTTGCTCCAAAAAAGGGGACAAAGCAGAGGGAACCTTGATGTCACTTTACTCTCCAGGCTGGCTGCCTGCTGGATGGAGCTCAGTGCCACCAGAGGAGCATGGGCTGGGAGATGTGCTGGCATGTCCTGTGTCTCCCATGGGAGTTCTTGACCTCAGCACCCACACCCTGAACCCTCATCACAGGCGAGACCCGTTTCCACCCCAGGCGTTGGGTGCAGTGTTTTGTAGGGGCTCTACAAGCCTGGATTGGATGGTGTCTGTGGGCTCTGCCCACCCCACGCTGGGTGCCTTCTCCCAGCAGCTGGAGACAGGCAGGACTCCATGGTCCAGGCAGCCCCACGGCATGGCTGCCTCTGGCTCCTTTGCCCTCTTGCCCTCTCTGACATGGTCTCATCCTCCCTCAATCATCCCCATGCTCCATCCCTCTCCATCACCCTTTGGCACTCTCCCGGACTGTTTATCCAAGCTGTGGCCGCTCTGTGCCAGGTCAGCTTTTGACACTGGTGGGTTATCTAAGCATCCCCACTGCTCTCAACCCTGGCAGGGTGCTGGCACCCACCCTGGCACCCCAGTATCCCGGATACCCCAACACCCTAGGTATGCTGCAGCCTACGGCTCTGCCTGGGCTCCCCTCAAGGAAACATGCCGGGAGAGTGCGGGGTATTTAGGAAAACAGGCCTTGGCACTTGCTGGCCATCCCGGGAAAATAAAAACATCCGGGCGGGCAGCCGCGCAGTGAGTGTGAGAGGCCGGCACTCCATAAATCCCCTGGAGCAGGTGCTTTGTAGTCGGCACAAGGAAATGAGCACATTATTCAGCTCGGCTTAAACCCCAAAACGTTTCCTGTCCTGTGAGTCAGAAATAACCCTGGGAGATCATTCCTGGGCCACGCAGGAGCTGCACCAGCCAAAAAAAGTGCCATGCGCCTGTTGGGCCTGGGGACCTGCCGGGGAGGTCAGGGGTCCGGGCACCCCGTGATGGAGGGGACTTTGCTATGGCAGTGCCATGACACAGGTGTTGACCCTGGCATGTAACTGCTCTGGGATGTTCTGGGGAGCCCCTGGAGACTCCCAAACCTGTCCTGGGCACCATGCTTCAGTGGGTTGCAGAGACAGGGAGAGCTCCAGGACACACTGGGGCTTTTGGGATCCTGGATGGATCCTGCAGATCTTCTCTGGCATCTCTGTGGGATCAGAAAGACACATCTGCCCTGCATCCTGCATCACACTGGTGCATCATGGGCTGCTGGTTGGCACCCACTGGAGCACCCTGGGGTGCTACCCTGCTTTAGGACCACCCTACAGGAAAAGCCATGGATGGTTGGTGGCTTCATGGTGGAAAAGACCACCTGGGCCTGGGGCCAGGAACCCTCATACCCAGCCTGGGGGTCGCAAAGCAGATGGTGGGAAAAGCAACGCAGCAGGTGCCCCCAGCCTGGCCTGGCAGCACCCGCCTGAAGGGGGTCATGGGTGACATGTCCTGTCCTGGTGCCTTGCAAGGACACTCGTAGGGTCCCAAGAGGAGTCTGGGGCATGGAGAGGTGTGGGTGCTGGGGGATCTGCCCATGGACACACTGGGACAGCCCCTGCCCTGAGCCGGGGAGATGGCACAGCTGCCTCATTACCCACATTTTTCCCTTTAAAACACTTGCCTCTGCTCCATTTTTCCCGCTATTGGCACACAAACCCCAAACCCAAACAAGGACCCCTTCAGGTTTCCCAGACAGCAGGAGCACAGGAAGCCCATAAGTGCGAAGGTCTCTCCATGTGCCTGTGCCTGTCCCTCTGTGTTCCATGCTTACCTGGCCAAAGTCACCCCAACCTTCTGGAGAGGTTCCTCTCCCTGGGATGGGGTGGCTCCTGCAGCACCAGGAACGGAGAGACCAGCAGGAACCTGGCTCCAACTTTGATGGACATGGGGACCCTCAGTGGTGCCTTCTCCATCCCTGCTCTCTTCCCATGCCCACACTTCCCAACCCCATTTACAGCCTCCAGCCTCCAGCAGGATGGAGTTGCTGCCCATCCATGCTAGACCTCCCTGTGCCCGACTGCCATACATGCCCTGGCACAGCAGTGCCTGCACGACTCCTTCACTTGGCCCCGGCAGAGCCGACTGTGCTGCAGGCACCCAATTGTGGTCCCTGCTGTGCTCTTTACAGCCACCTCCTAAGGCTGACAGGTTTCTGGCCCCGCTCTTGATGCAGAGGTGAAGGCGCTTGGCAGGGCCCTGCAGCCCACTCGCTCGTGTTGCTGTGTCCCAGGAGGTGGAAAAACATTTTTTAGCAGTTAAACCGTCAGCAGCTTTGGGGACCTGGGATTTGGTTTCACTTGCTGGGAACATGGAAAACAAGATGGGGAACCTCATGGACACGAGCTCCCTGGGCCAAGTGGGCATGACTGTACCCTTGGTGCCCAGCATGTTCTGGTGCCATGTGAGGACCACCAAGGGCCACCATGGACTGCCATAGACTGCCACAGACCCCCATGGACAGCCATGGACTGTCAAGGACCACCACAATCCAGCATAGGCCACCATAGACCTGCATGGACTTCCACAGACCACCAGAGACCACCATGAACTGCCACAGACCACCATGGGCCACGACAGACTGCCACAGACTGCCATGGACCACTACAGACCACCAGGACCAGGGTGCTGGGCACAGCCCTGTGGAAAGAAAACTTAGCTCTGAGACATGGGATGCCAAGTGCAGAAAGTCTAAAACTCAGTGTGAGACCAGGGGATGGGGAAGGTGAGATGGAGTTACAGAAAACCTAAAGCATGTTGAGCCCCAGGCCTGCACGCCCCAGGGAGCAGGCTGAGAGGACAGCAAGCCCCATGAGACCCCATCCCCACTTCGGCTCCTCTGCCCCCATGTGCATTTGTGGGTGGATGCCCAGGTCCAACAACGGGCGCAGAGACGGGCAGCCAACCCCATGTCCCCTCCGGCTGCCTGGACACCCAAGTGGCAGCGGGCACAGCCAGGTGGGTTGTAGCTGGTGTAGCCGGTTGTAGGGTTGTACAGTGTACCGTGTACGGTGTACAGTGTACAGGCGGCGGTGACTGGGCCCCCTCTGCTGGCACACACAGGCAA
>NW_009630896.1:0-639 GCF_000690535.1 Cariama cristata | reverse complement strand
GCAGGCAGCTGGGCTGGGGCCCTGCGGTGGCTGCCCTGCATGAGGCTGCGTTCGGGGCGGGGATGGGCCCCATCTGGCTGGAGCAGGTGGAGTGCCGGGGAACAGACCATCCCTGCAGGACTGCTGGGCCCAGCCCGGGGACAGCGGTGTTTGCCGGCATAAGGAGGATGCTGTCGTGCGCTGCTCAGGTGAGTGGCAGGGCTGGGACCCCTTGCACAGGTATTGGCAAGCAGCTGGGGAAGGCATTTTGTCCACTTGGTCCTGACATGGACCCTGATCTCCAGAGAGCAGGAACATTCCTGAGGAGTGCAGGAGACCTGTGCCAGGAAGGGAGCAGCCTTGGTGGAACTAGACATCTCTGGCCCCTGCCCATGGCGCGCTGCAGCCCTAGGACTATTCCCTGGGCTGCCTGTGCCATCCCGCCTGCTGCCCTTGTGGGAACGAGACATCTCTGGCCCCTGCCCATGGCGCGCTGCAGCCCTAGGACTATTCCCTGGGCTGCCTGTGCCATCCCGCCTGCTGCCCAGAGCAGAGGCTCTGGGCCCATCCCCAGCCTCCCTTTGTAGCACTGCAGGAGGGGTTACTTGGGTGGGATGTGTCCGGGACATCAGCAGACACACACACACACGGTGTGTTGGG
>NW_009630895.1:0-8380 GCF_000690535.1 Cariama cristata | reverse complement strand
CATCCCATAATGAGTTCTGATCCCATTGTGTGCAGAAACACCCCTGAGTTTATAAGATGACACTCTTTTCTCACCATTCTAGGAGGTGTCATCTCCAGACAAGGAGTCAATCCTGATACCTGTAGGGATGGGGAGAAGATGTTTGTAAAGAAGAGGGTTCTGTGTCATCTTGCTTGAGAGAAATGGTGTGTCTGTGTGAAATGTTTACAGCAGGTGTTATTGCCAGACACGTTTGAGAATGGAGAGAAATGCCCTGTGAGGAGTCAGACTCCTGGCTGTTGTTGGTTCTATCTCCTTTCAGACACTCCCAACCAACAAAGAGCACATCGGGGGCTGCAAAGGGGCCTGTCTCCACCCCTGAGAGAAGTAGGTGCAGGTCCCTGTCTCTGGATGGGCACTGGATGGCAGGAGAAGTTCACGTGAACACTTCTCCCTTGCTGGGGGCTGCTTGGGCTGGTTGTGATCTCTGGAAGGAGCAAAACACGGGAAAACAGCCTGCAACCTCCTATTGCCTGACAGCAGCCTGCTTGAGCTCTTCCTTCAGGTTCCTACAGGAACTGTCAGGTGCCCCAGGCCTCTTTGGCAACGTGATCTGGAGCTGAGAGGCAGCGCTTCTGCAGCAGGGTATGTGTGTCTGAGAGGATGCTCGAGCACCTTCTGACATGGGGGGCTGGGAAAAGCTCGGCTGTAGCCTGACTGCCCAAAGAAGAACCTCTCTAGTGCCGAACAACGTTCGCTTGGTGCTTGCGAACCTGGAACACAGTAACAGTCTGAGTTTGGTGTCTTTCCTTGGGCTGAGCACTTTAACAATTTCAATTTCTCACCCTACCAAGTCTCCGTGTGGCAGAGGTGTTGAGTCCCAAGCTCACCTGACTCAGAAGACTCTCTTCTTTGTTACCTCCAATCAGCTATTTACACACATTGCCAAGATCCCCTCCGAGCCTCCTCTTCCCCAGGCTGAACACTGCCAGCTCTCTCAGCCTTTCCTCACAGGAAAGATGCTCCAGTCCCTGCACCATTTTGCTGGGCTCATTCCAACACCTTTCTGGTTCTTGTGGAGCCCAGAACTGGACCCAGCACTCCAGACGTAGCCTCACCAGTGTTGACTAGAGAGGAAGGATCAGATCCCTTGTCCTGCTAGTAATGGTCTTCCTACTGCAGCCCAGGACGCTGTTGGCCTTCCTTGCCATGAGGGTCCATTGCCACAGCAGACTCAGGAACAATCCTGAGCTGTTGAAATGGAATAGGACACAGCAGTGAGTATTCAGGAGAAGTATCCCAGCTGCTTGTCCAGATCTTACTCTTCAGTGTCCACGAATGACCACTGTAGGAAAAGGGGGCTCTTGGTAGCACACATGACTGCTCCTGTGCTTTTACTTCGCAGCCAAACAAACCCAAGGAGGGAAAATGTCTTCCTAGTCTTGCATCTGGGGGTCAGTGAAAGCGTCAACATGTGAGAAAGACCCATCAGCCAGGCACTGGACAAGAATCTCTGTTCAATTCCTTGAGCTGTCCCGTTTTTCACGTCTCTTCTCCAGCTTTGGCGACTCACTAGGGCTTGGCTGGGGGGGTCCCTGTGTCCTTGAGACCCTGTGAGTTCTCCGCATAACAGAAAGCCACTGGTGGCTGTATTTCTGGGAAGTGCATTTCTGGGATCAAGTTTGTCCCTCTGTGCACACATCTCTTGTGATGTTCAATCTGTTTTGGAAAGCAAAGAGCTGGCCCTGGAGAGGGGAAGCTGTGGGGGAAGCTGACAAAAGTGGCCATGGTGGCAGGGAAACATGGTTTAATGACTGGAGTGTTGTCACCTCAGTAGGACATGACATTAGTTGTTTGCAGTGAGGCCTTCCAAGATGACAAGGAAAGCTGAGTCTCCGCCCCTGGAGAAAAATGTCATTGTGAGGTACTGGAAGGTGGATGAGAAACTCCATTCCCACTGGGATGGGCAAAGAATGATGAGATTAGGAATCCACCTGGAGGTGGAATTCAGGTCTGTCCTCAGGCTGGCCTGTGCTCAAACACCTGTGAGGGTGGATTCAGGATCTTGCAGGAAATGCAGGACATCTGGGAGGGCAAGCAAGAAATATGTTGGAATATGGGAACACAAACTAATGCCTTCCATAATGACATTTCAAGTGTCTGGAGTGCTTTTTCACACCCACCTTGCGTCTGAAACTGGTTGGTCTTTTGGCTAATCTTTCCCTTTTTCTTCGTGTTTGTAACATCTCTGGTGTCCTCAAATGTGAATGCCATGGCTTAGTGTTGCTGCAGATGTTACAGGGAGACACTTCAAAACTGAGCTCAACATCAGGTTTGCCCCTAGAGCCTTGACTCAAGAGGCCCAGTTTTCTCTGGGGACAGGAGCCTTTCAGCATCTTGAGGAACTCGCAAACCTGAGGAACTTCAGCAGAGGCCACTGTCAGGGTATGTGGAAGGTGAGAGTGACTGGTGCATTAAGGCTGTAAGATCAAGTCCCTTTTCCTTTCAAAGGGAAGAAGAAGTAAACAGGAAAGTGATAAACAGGGCACACAATGACACCAATCTCTCAGTAAGTGCCGAGGGAGACAAGGAGGGAGACCAGAACTCTTCCGCCTCTAATTGATAGACCATTAGGAAATTGCGGGCATGGCTCTGAAGTGGGTCAGGCTGAGCTTTGTAAGCGACAAGAAGGGACAAGAGGAACATAAGGATTATGGATGTTTGAAGGAGCTCCTGTGGGACTAGGCCACACTTATTAAGGAATGCTATGGGGAAAGCTCAAAAGTGGGGGGAAAGAGGGGACTGGAGAGGAGCAAGGGGAGACAATAGAGAGGAGGAAGGAGAAAAGGAGGTACCTGCAGCTATGCAGGGTCTGGTCAGTGCACTTCTCTGTCTCCTACATCAAGTAGCCCCAAGATCTGGCATAGATCAAAGCAGGTGTCAGCTGAGAGGTCTATTGAAGTGAGATCTCCTTTTAGAGAAAGCAGAGAAGGAGAAGGGGCTTCAGATTCACCTGAATCCCAGGGGGAAGGAGGCAAGAGAAGTGGATGAGAGAGCGAGGAGCTGGGATGACATTGCCCTTGAGTTCAAAGGGGGAAGTGTAGGTACCTTGTTGCCCTCCCACAGGCATGGTACCAAACTAGCTCCTTCCTGTTGTGGGTCTCAAGGTTGTCACATCGATTGGGCAGTCTGTCGCAGTCATCTGTACCATCACCTCCTTGCACTGAAATCCCTCTTTCTTCTGGTGCTGGTCATTTAGAAGCAGTGAGCCCAGGTACCTTCTGGGCACTGCTGGGTCCTCCAAGAACAGTGGCTGCTTTGTCCAAGGGATGTTTACTACCTGGGCAGATTTCAGCTGAAAGTCTGTGATTTAGAGGGCCAACCTCACCTTGCAGTCTTGATTGACAGAGGAGTACATTACTGCAGAATTAGATGCACAGCAGTGAAGGCTTCTCTCTCCATTGTATGCAAAGTACCAACCAAAATGAGAAACACAGCAAAGGCTGTGGATTTGCCAGGAGGCTGAAGAAAGAGAAAGGTGCTGCCCAGGAGAAGTTTTTCCCAGTGCCAGGGCTGTTCCTTGGCACTTCTCCTCTCACCATCTCCAAACACCAAGATTTTGCATCCCACCCCTGTCCCTGTCCCAGTCTTGGTCCCTTTCCTTTCCACTGTGCCAGCAGCAGCTGGGAAGCCCCAAGCACTGCCCTTATGCCTTGGAAAGGTGTAGAGTTGTACTGGGGATGGGGCTGCAGATCCCACCACTCCAACAGCCTACCCTGCCCCAGCCAGCACTGAGCCAATCCATCAGAATCAGAATTCCATTCACCTATTGTAGGAATTTATATGTTCACCTATTAAAATACCTACCTTTCCCCCTTATGAGGTTCTTCCCCCTGTCTCCGAGTCCTCATGCATGGAGGAACACTGAACAGCTGCTTCCAAAATAACAGGCTAAACTAAGAGAAACCTGAAACCTTTTGAAAAGAACACAACAGCTGTCTTTCCCAGAGCCCTGAACGTTATGAGGAGCCGTTGTGCTTTCAAAAGCCCTCCCACCAACAAAGAGCACACAAAAGAAGCTACGCTCTACAGCAAGAGAGAGATGTTCCCACGGAGAGTAAATCTTACGAGGGGAGAGGAAAACCCAGGGAAAAGTGCAGGAAGCCACTGAGACTATCCACTCTTTGCTGTGAGGACAAGCAATGTCAAAAAAAGTGAATGGGCCTCATTCTTGACCTCCTCACCCCAGAGGTGTGACTATGCCACACACGCTCTGGCACACTCTGCAGGATACAGCCATTTTGTCGTGCTGCCAAGAGTGCCTCGTTCTGCAGTGTGCTGAGAATCTCCTGAGGAACAGGGATCCTGGAGCCAGGAAAAATGATCTTCACTATGGCTGTGCCAGTCTGTGTCCTGCTAATCCAGTCAGGTGGGTGTATTCATGCACTTCCTATTGTTTCCCACAGTTTTTAGTAGGCTGTGCGGAGGTCTGTGTTGACAAAATGATGAGGTCAGGGAGAAATGCAGAGGGGTGATGGAAGTAGATATTTGAATTTTCCTTTTCTTTGGGAAGACAGAAAGGTTTGGGGCAAACATAGCCTTAAACACAGAATGAGTGAAAGAAGCAAGAAAGCTGCTCCACAGACACATTTCTGCCTGTGTTGCAGGTCTTGTTGGAGGTGACCTCCAGAAGCAATTCTTCTCTGAGGTGTCAGCCGCAGTTGAGCAGCGAGTGGTTCTGCCTTGCCAGTCCACCATCGAGGACAGTGACAGCACATTGAATTTCTTATGGTACCGCCAGCTCCTGGGGGAAACCTTGCAATTTCTCCTGCAAGCATTTAGAATTTCAGGGAATGACAAGTTCCACAATGGCAAATTCTCTGTGGTGGTCTATGAAAATAAAACAGCCCCCTTGGAAATAGCGACTGTCTCTTTCCAGGACACTGCATTTTATTACTGTGCTCTGAACCACCACGTTAAGCTAAGCCCCATTTCTGCTCGTGCAAAATCTGCATCGCCAAGAACAGCACAGGAGGAGTGAGGCTCTGTGTCTTCCAACCTTGCAGTGCTTTTGTACCTGAAATTATCCTCTCCTTCTTATATCAGCCTTTCCAACATCTCCCATCCCAACTCCTCCCTACTTTTCTCAAAGATCCCATCTATGCAGAGGTATTTGGACCACGGACTTAAAAACACAGGACCATGGGACTGTTTGCAGATGAGACAAGACCCTCAGCTTTCCTCAGTTCCTCACACAGAAACCAATACCCCTCAAGGAAGCGATCAACAGCCCTGGACATAACCTTCAGTTGCAGCATCAATCTTTACCTGCTCCTGGTTGCTCTGGGAGCTGACACTGCAGAACCCAGTGGTGCTGGGGTGAAGAGCATCCAGGCCAAGGTCTTGACCGAGCTGTGGGCAGAGCCAAGGGATCCATGTATCTGCTTTGCTCCTGGCCAGCCCTAGCCTTTGACACAGCTAGCTGATGGACCACAGACCCTCATCTTGCTCCTCTTTGCAGAGCAGCCAAGGAGCAGGAACGCAGCTTTTACCCTAATGCCTCAGGACTGAGTAGGGTATCTTACTCCGTGCTGTATATGGTTAAATGATAAGATCCTCCCATAGCCCAGTCAGCATAGTCAAATTCTCCGGAAAATACTAATAAAGAGAAAAACTAAAGAAAGCATAGTAAAACTAAAAAATACCTAAGCAACCAATAGCATTGCAATCCATGAGGCAACAGGTTCTACATATTAATAAAAGGTAGCCCCTAACACTGCCCTGAGATCATCAAATAATGATGATTGGTAAAGATGAAGATGAATAAGATGATGAAGATAAAGATTATGATGATGATGAAGATGATGATGTGGTTCCCCCAGGGTTGTGCTCACTGTTTGGTAGCACTGGGGACGCAAAGGCAATTTGGTTTGAACAGCCCAGAGCTCAGGCAGGACTCAGCTTAGCCTGTTCTTCCCACAGAACAGGCCAGGGAGCCTCGTCCAGCCACATAGGTCCTGTCTCCCACCAGGACAACAATAACTGCCGGACACTGGGTACTACCACACTGGATCTGAAGGACACCTTTTGTGTCCTGGCAGGAATGACAGAAAAAGACACCCAAGAGTGCCCTGGCAATGCCAACTACTTTCTTTTAACCAGCTTTCAGCTTTTGGGTTAAGGGTTTGCACAGGCCAGACCAGTGCCAAGGGAGTAACAGGGCTCTGCCTGGAGCATGAGGTGGGGTGAAGGTGGGGCAGGCAGGGGTGACAAGGGTACAGGCAAGGCGAATGTGGGGAAGGGCAGGGGTAGCTAAGATGGATCAGTTCTGGCTATGTGGACTCCTGCATCCATGGGATTATTATGACCGAGATATGATCTTTTATCTGCGCAGTCACAGTTCATGGGTGCGTACATGCAAATGACAGATGGTATCTCCGTTCACGGTAACTCCGTTCACAGTATCTCAGTTCAGATAATAGGCGAGTTGGTTCACAAGGCAATGCCTCCAACCTCTGTGTTAGCCCCCTTCTGTTTACTGGACAGAACTTGTTTTGCAACAACGTTTGAGGCATCCTCATACCTGTTTGAGGCATCCCCATACATGAGTCTCTTCCACCACCCCATAACTCAAACATTGTCTTGGTTTCTTCTAGGAGGTCATCTTCCAGGGTGGTGACTCTCACAGAGTGGACAGAGGGGCAAAAGAAAGAGGAAAAGGAGGAAATGGCACAGGTAATCATACAACGAACAATAGTCAGGCCAATTATTAGAAACATGAGAACAGTAATCAATGTTAGTCCTGTTTTAGGACTAACCTATTTTAGGACTAACATTAGACAGTTGCACACTTTGACATAAGGAAGCTGTGTACTGTTATTTAGGCCACATGCTGTGGCATGTGCTGCTAAGGCACCTATTTGCAGTCTGACAGCTGCGGGTACCAATGGGTGTATTTACTGTGCCACCAGCTGACCAACCAGTTTTGAGTGGGCTTTCACAGTTTGACTATCCCAGCAGTTTCGGACTGCCCCTCCTAATCCTGGTGCTCTAAACAACTCACACTTCATGGAATGATTCACATACTCTGAATGAACTGCTAGCTGTAATTATTAACTCTTTGGAGTACATGAGGAATTAAGGGCACCTACACTGCAATCCCAAGAGAGCCGATATTCGTTTCTTTTTCAGGACTTTCCCATGTGAACACATGCCAACAGCAGTGCTAGCTGCTCATTCAGTAGACTGAAAGTATCTGCTTTATTGCCTTGTTCATCACATTCCAGCAAGGACAGTATTTCATGTTCCAAACTTGCAGTAAAGGGCAGAAATTTGTTTAGGAAGCCCTCCGTTCTTAATATTGGGAGGAGGGTCCATTATTGCTTAATTAATTGGCAGTACTATTATATTTTTTATCATTCTATTTACATTTAATGGCAGTTATTCTGGTTTTATTACCAGTAATGATTCTATTTTTCTATCGTTATGACTATTGTCTTTATAAGTAATGGTTCTCTTGTGGTCACAGCAGGTCATCGTGTGTAATATGGGTGAAGTCTGACTTCCACTAAGTGGAAGACTGCAAGAGTTATTTTCCCATTTTGAGGGTTGTTATTTCATCCTATAGGGTTTTTAAGGTACATGTCTGCTCATTGGTTCAGGATGCACGTGGGTCTTCTGTGGCAACATTTAGACACCATTTAGCCACCGCCCATTCCTGATACACTTGAATGTCTAATTCAATGGTGTAAGTAGATGTAGAGAGGTGTACCCATGGAATAATGTAGGCACCCAAAGTCTTCTTGCCAATGTCACCCAGAGGACAGTTGCTCACGTGTACTGTGCGTCCCTGGAGATTTATCAGTCATCCCTTGGGCACCCAGTATTGCAGCTGTGTTGGTGGAAAGGCTTAGCTTAGCAGGGCATGGCCTACAGATGTGGCCGTCGTTTTCCAAATCCTGGAGGTACAGGGCCGTGACGGCGTTCTCAACTTGGCCGTTCTTGTGTCATAGCATGCTTTGACGTAAGGAAGCTGTGTACTGTTATTTAGGCCACATGCTGTGGCACGTGCTGCTAAGGCAGCTCTTTGCAGTCTGACAGCTGCAGGTACCAATGGGTGTATTTACTGTGCCACCAGCTGACCAACCAGTTTTGAGTGGGCTTTCAGAGTTTGACTGTCCCGGCAGTCTTGGACTGCCCCTCCTAATCCTGGCGCTCCAGACATTTCACACTTCATGGAATGATTCACAGTTCACTCTGAGTGAACTGCTAGCCGTAATTCCTAACTCTTTGGAGTATATGAGAATTAAGGGCACCTACACTGCAATCCCAAGAGAGCTGATACTCGTTTCTTTTTCAGGACTTTGCCGTTTTCACCATTTAAGGCTGGGCCGGCTCTTAA
>NW_009630894.1:32311-51412 GCF_000690535.1 Cariama cristata | reverse complement strand
TTCCCGCGCCGGGCGGCTCCTCGGGGAGTAACTCCGCGCGGCGATCACGTGCGGTGCCTCGCGGGCAGGAGCAGGCGGGTGGTAGGAGCAGAGAGGCCGTGTTGTGAGGGAGGCCTCGGGCCACAGGCGTGGGGAAGGGGCTGCGGCTGGAGTCTGAGGGTGCATGGGGGCTGAAGGGAGGGCTTCCTCGGTGGTATTGCCAAACGTCACCCATGGCGCTCACTTACTCCCACCGGTAGGGGTGGATTTGGTAGGAGGGCGTGCACCCGTGACCGTGCCCCTTTTGGAGTCTCTAGAGCCATCCAGGTTTGGGCATGTTGAGCGCTTTCTCTTCCTAGCTGTGCTCTCGTGGCTGATGTTCCGGCAAAACCTTGTGGATGCAGGAAGGGGTGCGTGGGAGACAGACAGCCTGTTCCCAAGCGAGTGTGCAGGATGCCTTGGCCTGAATGCATTTCCAAAAGCAGGGCTTGTCAGCTGGCTGAGCACATGGGCAGGGTGAGCGTACCCGCAGGTACAGTGCGTGGTCTGACTTCCCTCGCTCAGCCGAGAACGTGGGCTGGGAGGAACAGACCGCTTCACAGGGCTCTGCCTGCCTCCTAATGAGGTGTCTCAAAGGCTGCAGTTTTGTGAAGGTTTGAACACATCTAAACTAGAGGTGCTATGGTGCTGTTCTCCCCTCTGGCCTGTTCTCTTGTGCAAGTATTGATGCCTGTACAGTTCCACCAGCTTGTTCATAGAGTTTGATCATAACACTTGTATTTTTTCCTCTCAGCTAAGTCTTTGGGGTTTTTTTGCTGGATTTAGCTTGTGTGAACACAAGTGCAGGTGGAAAGAGAGCAAGACATTGCTTTCTTTTGCCCTCACCTGCTGCAGAACTATGCCATTGGTGCTCTGCAGAGCACTATGTTTATTTCATCTGCCCTGAAACCTTTCTTCCTCATTGTAAGCCTCAGGGAGAAGACAGAAATACTTCTAAAAGGAGATAGATTCTGTTCTGTGGGCTCCCCCTACACCCCTGACCTTATACCTGGGGAATTTATACATACAGCAATCTCCCTGAAGATTTTGCTCACTGGATGTTCGCACTAGCTAGTAACTTGCACCTTCCAAGTTACTAAAAAAAAAGTTACCTCTTGAGTAGGCTCAAAACCCTTGTGCAGTGAGCTAAGGCCTTTTAACCTTTCACAGGAGCCAGGAGGGGCTGAAAATAACCCATATTTTAATTTCTGAAAGCAGGCTAGGCATAAAGCAAAGGTAGGAGGAGGGGCATAAAGAGAAATGAAGAAGTCTCTCTACAGAGTTGCTGCTCCCCTCAGCTGCAGGGGTCAGGAGCCGGGTTGTGGGGTCTGGCTGCCATGGGTTGCAGGGCAGCTGGAGGACACCAGGCACCCAGAGGCGGTGATGAGACGGGCTGCTGAATGCCTGCTCCCAGGGAGAGGTGGTGGACTGCAAGTGGTCTCTGGACTGGGTCTGGAAGGAGGTGGAAGCTGTCTGCTGGAACTGAGCAGAAGTAGTATTTATTAAAATACATGTTTTGAGGCAAGCTTCGGTTTTCCATGCGAATTCTGTTTCCAGCTGCCAAGGCCAGATACGGTGAGCCTCAGCCACAGTGCACATCTGCAGGGCAAGGCTCTCGATCACATAGCTTTCTTTTCTTGGACTCTGTAGCTGTTCAGCTGCAAACTTGTGTCGTTGTTACACTTTTATGTTCATTCTGTAGCAAAATATTCTCTGTGGAGTTTAGGTTTTTTTCTTTTTAAAGCAGTCTCTGAAGATTTTCACTGGTGGGTTTTTTGCAGGGGGCTGGCAGGGGGTGTTCGGGTTTTTTTGGGTTTTTTTAGTTACTTGAGGGTTGGATGGAATTTGTGCTGCTTAATTTTGAGAGGCAGTCATGGTCACTCACTTCCCTTTTCAGCAGTGCCCACAGATGTCCATTGCCAGCATAACTACTCTGCCTTTATGCCTTGGTGATCAAGAACCGTTGTCCTCTGCAAGCTGTGTAGCTCTCTGGTATTCCCTTGTAGGTGTTGCTACCATCAGAGGAGCAAACAGTCTAAACAGTAAGGGCAAATGGGGAATAGCCATGTGCTAGCTCATGGAAGGCTTTTTCCAATGAGTCTTACTATCTTGCAGGACACAAAATATATCCATAGGCATGTAATTTCTGTATGCTGACAACCTTGATTTAGGAGCTTCTGTGTCTTTATTTTTCTCTATGCATCCATGTCTGTTTATAGAGGCTAAAAATTCTGTAGGCCTCAGGGTAGGAAAGATGAGTTGGAGGAAAGAATCAGCAGGCTGAGGAAAGGAAGAGGGAGAGTTGCCCCAAGGATTTTATATGCCTCTGAGACCTGTGGGACATGAGTTGCTATGTTTATTTGCTCAGCTACTAATTGAGTTTAAAACAAGACAACCTCCTTTGTAGGGCTTAAAAATCTGCAAGGGAGCAAAATCTCATAATCCCAAGAATGATTTCTGCACTGCATGGTGTCAAATTGCAATTGTGTGGTCTTTGCGTTGTGGGGACAAAACCACAAGATTTTTGAGTGAGGTATAAAGAACATAATGTTGTAAAGATCTTGGCTGAATTGTTCCCCTGAGCACTTTTCTAGGAATCTGCAGTACACTCTGTGTTTTGTGAAATGTGTCTAGGCTCTAGGGGTGTAATTGTTAATCTTGAGCTGTTTAAAAACTGAGGGGGATCCCCTTTGTACAGAGACGGGATTAAGCCATTGCTGCCTCTTAAGTAATTCTTGGCTTAGTTGATTACAAGCTGTGGTGAAAAGTCTTCTTTATAGAGTTCTCTTTCTTCCTTGGGCTAACTCAGATTAATGAAAATAACTTGTGGGATCACTCCTTCCTGTTAGGTGTCCCAGACATGTTTGTGTTTTCCCACAGTAGTGGCAGGTTTGGTTTTGGGTCACTGGGGTTGTGAATGAGTCCTGTAGAGGAGGTGGAGCAAACCCGGTTTTGATAAACAAGCAGGGGATTTTGCTTTCATGTGCAGATTCAGAAGGACCCTGCTGTTATTGAGCAACTTCTAGAATTCAGTTGAAAGTAAAAACACTGTAATATTGTGTATATTAGTAGGATAAAGCTGCTGAGGGACAATGGTGAAACTGGAGATCAACAAAATTGAGTTTGTCGACTCGATCAGTATTAATTTCCAGCGGTTGGATACACTATAAATCTGCTTCAGGTCTTCCCTGCTGAGCGCAGGTTGAAATGCAGGTTGAAGGTTGTTCAAAACTGTTTTAAATATAGTTGTGGGGGTTTTAGTCATGTGTTGTGCTTTGGTTTTTTTTCTACAGGTTCTGAATGAGAAAAAACTCCAAGAAGTTGACAGTTTATGGAAAGAATTCGAAACTCCTGAAAAAGCAAACAAAATGTAAGCAGCTTTATGTGGGCATAGCAGCCTGGCTCTTGGAAGGACATGACTGCCTGTAGTTATGCACATCTGAGGTTCAGAAAGAAGTATTGATTTTTATTTTTCAGTATTGTAAAATTGAAAAGCTGTGAACAATGATAATGTGAAGTTAGATACTCAAGGAAACTTAAAATGGAATATCAAAGTGAAAGAAATAACTTTTTTTTCCTTGCAGTGTAATTAAGCTGCAGAAGTCATTACCATGTGTCACTGAAGCAAAAAATTGAACGATATTTTAAGGAGATGTGGATGCTTTGACAAGAATGTCCAAGCTTGTAATGCTGGAACTGCCTGAAATGACAGGGTTTTGTGCTCACAGGAAATTATTTTAAACAAAAGTTGAATCCAGCTGAAACTAATAGCATGTGAATCACTGTGAATTGAGAGTTAGTGTTGTTGCCTGTGCCATCGGTGAGTGTTACCACCACTGCGTAGCTGCACAGGAATTGCAGTGTCCGCTGACCAAGGTGACCTTTCTAGCAGATTGCCCGAAAGCTGGAGACAATGGTGAATTCCTTCCAAGTCTGTCTAGGGTGTTTTTATTGGAAGATTTCTAACCAACTTTGGTTATAACGGATACCTCTGAACAAGCTATGCCTGGTGATTTGGATTTATCCTGCTCTGTAACAGTATTTAGAGGAGACACCAGAATATCCCACATCTGCCTGTTTGTAGTGTTGTTAATCTTGTCTTGGAAACGTCATCTTGGCTACTTGCTAGACAGGATGTGGCTCTTAATGGATCTCTACTCCGATCAAAGTATCTCTCCTGCCTTTCTGGAAAGGCATCAGTGTAAGCCTGGAGCTTCTGTTGGGCTCTGCGAATGCTTAACTCAAGCATTCAGCTTTATCTGTGACCTTGCTTCCTTTGCAGATACATGACTCGCAAAGAGCAGTGGTTAATCAGAACTGGATTAGTCAAATGCCTGTCCCTGACAAGGAATTTACTGGATTGAGATAGCTTCTTAACTGTAACTTTAGATATCAACACCCCAGGCTGTGTGAGGGGGAGAGGGAAGCTGGGCCTAAGGATCTGAAACAGTGTGGTTAAACACTGTCTGTATGACTTTTGGCTCTGGTCAGCAGTTATGGCATGGAAGAATTTTCTGTTTGTTTTAAGCTCAGCTCAGAATTTGTGTTCTAACATCTCATTACAAGGGAGGAGTTGAGGATTCGTGGGCAATGAATCAGTTCAGTTTTAAAGTCTTTGAACATGCATTTGGTTGAAACGCATGTTAAATCTGAGCTGTGCAGGCTATGCATTCCACAGAGGCAGAAGGTTCCCTTTTGAAGATGAGTGGGAAGATGCAGTCAGTCAGCAGTGACACCTAGTTAATCAGGGAGTAGTGTTGACATTTAAATGGATGATGTCTGTCTTTAAATATGAACTACAAAACAAAAAGGGGGCTTATGTTTTCTGATTATGTTGGTCCTAGAAATAATGAATCAAACTTCCTTCTTTTTTTTTTTTTTTCAAATAAAGTTTGTGGGACCCAGCTGAAAAGTCAATCAAGCTCAAACTTAATTTTAAGCAGATTTAATGCTCTTCCTTGTTTTTGAGGATCTAGATATTGATCTCTGGTCTCTTGCAGTCTTAGGGAGAAGATGGGAACTGTAACAGTGGAGGCAGAAAAAAAGTAAAATGGTTCTAGCATCTGGTTTATGTACATATTGTTTACACACTTGTATTTTTCTTCTGTAGAGTAAAGCTGAAACACTTTGAAAAATTTCAGGACACAACAGAAGCACTTGCTGGTAAGTGAGTTAACACCATTCTTAGAAAAAAAAAAAATAAATCCCTGTCATCCACTAGTTCAGTCATTACTTAACTCTGTCCCTGCTTAGTTTTTAAATTACAAATTTTTCAAAGTCAACTGTTTTTGTTGTTTTATGAGGTCATCCATCCAGTCTATAGCGCAGCAGAGTTGTAATGAAGTCTAGTTTTTTCCTACCGTGCCTATTTCCCAAGCGGCTCACTAAGAGCACCATGTGGAAGGTTTTGACTGATACACATAGCCTGTTGTCAATGATGGATTCTTGTTGAAGCTGAATATAACTGATTTGAGTCAACATTTCGTCACTACCACTGAGGCAACAGACAGGTATCAGAGTACATAGATTATTGTAACTGCCCTTGTTTTATGGATGCAACAATACTGTGTTTTTTCAGCCTAAAAAAATGCCTGTATTCCACTTAAGAAATTCAGGAGTTTAAACAAAATGGAAAGCCTTGTATTCAGTAATTTTTACTAATTCAATGCTTAAATGCTTGGTGCTGTGGACTAGTTTGAACAGAAATTATAACAGTTCTAGCTAATCTTTCAGAAATGGTGTAACTATTACTGGTGAATATGGTGTATGACAACAGTAGGTGGATGTTCCAGGTCACATTTACAACTACAGAATGGATCTTCACATTCTGATGTGATAGGCATAGCTTCTAAAATAAGGTAAGGAAACAAGAACGAAGACGGTGCCATCATACATGAGATGCAAGTGAAAAAACTGAGATTGAAGCTGCTGTATATACCTCTCTGGTGTATTTTTTGGATTATGTTGCTTTTGCATAGATTTGGATTCAGATCATATATAGTTTGGTTGATTTAAAAAAAAAAAAACAACAAACAAAAAAACCCAAAACAAACAAACAAAAAAACCCACCGAACAACCAAAACCAAACCAACTCACAGAATAAAACAACAAAAAAAATCCAACCAAAAGCTTCTACTACTTAGCTTCAGGTTTACTTATCTGTGAAATGGAAGAGGTTATTCAGACTACCTATGTTACATTTATTTTGAAGGGAAGACTATGTATATGGCTGTTTTAAGTGGGTTAGGAACTATTGGCCAGCTCGAAAGGTGGAAACTTATCTCCATTGTAAAAGGTTGAGAGCAAACTCAGCACAGCACTTAGATTTTTACCCTTATATTTCATTAAGGTTCTGGAAGTGAAAAATCACTGGCTTCTGCTCTATTAACTGTGATGAAGATGCTGCATCAATTTCAGAAGTTCAGTGGAGCACAGAGCTGACCCGCAAAGAAAGTTTTATAAGTGCCTGCTTAAAATATATTGTGTGGGATTGTAAAGCTTTTACAAATCTATTAATAATTGGGAATGAAGAATGTTCTTTTAAAATTCTTCAGTCTGCATTCTATATTAAAAGGGTCCATGCCTGACTGCCCAGTCAGTGTGTTCGGCATCATTCTTTGTCGGGCTTTGGATAGTACATTATCATCATCAGAGGATGCAAATAAGGCATTACTTAATTTAAGATGTCATGGTTGCTGACTAAGGGACCTGGAAAATGGATGGTTAATTAAATGATATACAAAATGTTCCTATATAACCTTGCCTTTGGAAATGTTAAATGTGTATCTAAAGCATATGGCATACTGTTTGTAGATCTTAAACAAAATTCACAGAAATAGAACTGAAACCACATGGAGAAAGGAGAGGCAGCTGGGAAAAGGGTTTTGATTTAGGCCTCCAAAGGAGCAAGTATATAATTTTCTTCAATTTTAGCCACTGCATGGCAAAGTAGTATTACAGCTCAGACTAGAGCTACTGTGGGCTGTTAAAAAAAAAAAAGTTAGGAGTACTATTTTTACAGGTTTTGGGAGGCGAAAGAAACTGCATCTTTGGTCTTTTCATTTTATACAGCATCTACAGCTCTTGTAGAAGGCAAACTCAGCAAGAACTTGAAGAAGATTCTCAAGAAGATAGTGGCAAAAGATGCCCATGAACAGTTAGCTGTAGCAGATGCCAAACTTGGAGGTGTCATAAAGGTGATAACTGATTTTGCCATTCTTCCTTCTGTCTCATGCTACTGAAATCTTACAGTCAGCTTCCAGAGATTTTGCAATTATTAGCAATGGATTACACTACTGATGTTGTGTGTAGAAGATATGTAATCCATATGATCAAATGTGTATTGCCTATATACTGGGAAGATGTTGTCTTGAGTACATAAGTGAATGATATGGTAAAAGTGCACTGAGGTGTTCAGGTTTGCTTGATTTCTCTCTTAAATATTGGCTAGAAACTCAGCAGATTAAAAATTAATGTCCCTAATGATTCCATCCAGAAGAAGGTGGGAATGGAGGGCCGTTGTACACAGACATGACCAAAAAAACAACCAGGCGGACACGCTTACTCCTCACTAACAGATACAGCAGTAGTGGGGTGATGACTTACTGTCTTGTTGGCAGTATGCATCATCCTGCCTTCCTCAGTCTGCAAGCAGTTGGGCACATCCCTCAGTCCTTGCCTACCAGAGGAAGGAAGAAGTACAGTAGAGGTGGACTACTTTCTCCAGTGTTTCCTATGTGTCAAATACCAGACTCCCATCTCTTGTCTGATTGCTCCCTGTTCCAGTGTGGGTTTTTTTTTTCTCGTCTGACAGCTTCCTTGTCCTGTCTTAGGAGACTGATGGTAGGCTGCAAAATAAGGAGAATTTAGTGTTAAAGTGAATAATACCAAGGGCTCTGAACTAATTATTCGGTTTTGGTCTCTGAAAAAAGACCCAAAGCCCCCAACCCTCTACTTCTGAACTTTCTCTGTGACCAGACTGTTTCTAGTAAACTGCAAAATCTTGAATCTTTGATTCCAGTGTCTACATAGTAGATAGAGCATTAATTACAAATCTCCTCTTCAAACTGTAGTTGTTACTGTGTGGGGAACTGGGGGTGTCACTACCTTGAGTGTCAAAGATGACTGAAAGTGTTGTGTGATCATGGGATTGCAGTGGTTAAACTAGGTATAATGAGATAAGGCTGCTGGAAGAAGAGCTTTAGAGGAATGTCTTTGTCGTGCTGGACTTTGATTTCTATTCTGCAGGACAAGCTGAATTTGAGTTGTATACACAGCCCAATGGTTACAGAGCTGATGAGAGGAATTCGCTCACAGATTGAAGGGCTTATTACAGGCCTTCCTTCTCGAGAAATGGCCGCTATGTGTCTGGGTCTGGCACACAGGTGAGTTTCTAGAACAGCTCTGTTTCATCCCATGTCTGTCCCACTCCTGTGTCCTTGGCTATGCTGCATTGCTTGAAGCGTCTCTGAGTGTGTGACATGGTCTTACACTCTGTAAGTCAAGACAGATTTGTATCTGAAGTCTTGTTTTATAAAGGAAGGGCTTTCCAATTTGCACCCAACCTTTAGGGAAAGGCTTCGTCTTCACCTGAAGTTGAAGTCGATAGCTTTCCTTTTGCATGATATGTACTTTTGGATTTGGTTTCAAATGTCTCTGTAGCAGTCAAATGGGTCACTTATAAAACTACATGGCCACTGAGAGACAGGGTGAAGACCATGATTTGCTGGTTTATGCCAGAATAAATACCCATATAATACATAATGTAAATGTTAAAGACAGAGTTGTCTTTCCACCTTGCTATCACTGGCTTCTAGGTTTAGTGGAGCAGTAGTTGAATACAAAGTTATTGGATCAGCGTGGGGTCAAGCATTCATTCATGAGTAATTTTTAATCCATATTCTGATGTGAGCTTGTCCTGTCCATAAGCTGTTGCCAAGTTATTTGCTGTAGCTAATACCTTAAAAATAGGTGCATGTTTGCTTAGAAAATGGACATTAATATTGAAAAAGGACTCTGAAGATGCAAATTCTCATTGATACCAAGTCTCTTTTACTGTATCATACTGAGAAATTTTAAACATACATTAAAGCCAGATGGTAATGGGCTTTCTCAGACAGTGAGAATCTGTTCCAGGAAGTTTATTCTGTTGCTTCACATTAGTGTTGCTGATACTTGCTGCTGGGTAGGTACAGTTTTGTGGATTGTCTACAGCCGCTGCAGAACTGGAAGTGCTGCTGCCAAATGTTTTTTGTGGGGAGCCATGCAGAGAGAAACCAACAGCCTATTTCCTGCCACAGCACTCGTGTTCAGTCTGCTGCATGTGGTACAGATAGCCTTAAATTTTCCTTTCACCCTAGTCATGGGGTATGTGCATGTACACGCGTCGGACCTGTTGTGAAACTTATGTCAGTGTGGCTTCTGGCCACAGCTCAGAGCAGTCAGTGGCATAAAACAGCTGGTATGAATGAATGCATGGACAGCTATATTCATGTAAAATAGGAACAGGTGGGACATGCTCCGCAGCAAGATGTCAGGATGCTGATAAAACTGTATTTCTGTCTCCTCAGCCTTTCACGATACAAGTTGAAATTCAGCCCAGACAAAGTAGATACCATGATTATCCAGGCAATTTGTAAGTATATTTAGAGCTTAAATTATTAATGGATTCAGCTTAGGATAGCTGACTTCTTTAGATTGGTCACAGAAGAGTATTGCTGTCAATTTCCTCCTAGCCTCTTTCACTAAATTGGGCATTGGTGTTCAGCTAGGCATAAGGTGTGTTTTCTTAATAGGGTTTTCCACAAGCAGGAACATTTTTAAGGTGATACAGCAAACTGGTCTCCACTTTTTCTTAGCATAGAAATTGGCTGAAATGCAGGCAATGTTAGTTCAGTCCTCTGAGGATTTCACTTTCCAACATGCCTCCCTTCTGACTGGTATTGGGAGAATGGGCTCCACAGGACAGGATTTTCTGACACTTCATTTTGGTGGTATCTTGCATAGAGGGCAATGTAGAAATAGACTTATGTCAGACATGTAAAACCCGCTGCAATGTGCAATGCTGCATTCCATCTCCTTGCTTTCTTAATGGAAAGTAGACTGAAATTGTAAATGCAGCTAGGAAAGCCCATTCCTCATTTTTCCTTGAAAACATCCACATCATAATCGGCTTGCTTGGTGTGAAGCAGTGGTGAGGAGTCCTGTTTAGAATATTAATTCCCAGACTGTTGTCAATGATGAAGCATAGTTAAGCTGAAATTAATGATTTAATACAGTTCCTTCGTCACTACCACTGAGACAGCAGATGGGAATGTTGGTATTGTGTTAGCAGGAAATATTTTAGCCTCAGGGCTCTGTAGTGATATATGCTGTGGGTGTTATGTTTTTACGTTGGAAATCTGGTTCTTGGTCATATCTGGCAAATGGTGAGCCTGTTGGATTTGTGTTGGGTATATTTATCTTACAAAGGCAACTGAAGTGCTTAATACAATCTTTTAAATCGAGTAACTGAATACAAGATCAATTTCTCAACATTAACATATTCTACCTTAAAGTTTATTAGATGGCAAAGTTTTACATCAATCTTGTGTGTAGCACTTTGGCTGACTCAGAGGAAGAATAACTGGCTACTGTTCCCCTTCCAGGAGAATGTGCTTTGCAGCTGTTAAAGGAGTCTGTCCAAGACAGTCCCAGTGATGAAATGTTCAGGCCACACTCATGGGAATTCTGATATTTCTGTAATATTGTACCTGGGTTTATGCAGTTCTTTGAAAAGTAAAAACTTCTAAGTACTGCAGCTTATGTTTCATTCCAGACTTTATGGGATAAAATACTTCAGTTTATCTCCCTTTATACTATTTAAATTCATTGATTTGAGAGTTTTCCACTTCTAGATTTCCTTTTTAGAAAAAAAAGTCCATTCTTCTTTCTCTTAGCACTTCTTGATGACTTGGACAAAGAACTGAATAACTACATCATGCGCTGTAGGGAATGGTATGGTTGGCACTTCCCTGAATTGGGCAAAATCATCACAGATAACCTAACGTATTGTAAATGTGTGCGGAAAGTTGGTGAGTAATAAGGAGGCATGAGCCTGGAAAATGTTACGTGTTAGTATGCAGTGCATTAATGGCAGTCATTTGTAAACCAGCGACTCGCTCATCCAGCTAGTCATGACCCTGTACACAATCCTACCTTCAGCAGCAGTGTAAATAGGGCCAGTAGAGAAGTAGCGTACGCTTACATGTGTATGTTGATGCAATTTACCATTTTGAAGCTTGAGGGAAAGCTAATACTGTATCACCAGTCAGTTCTTCAGGGACCACCAACATACCTTCTTAGAATCACAATTAGTCAGCAAACCAGTTTGGAAATTAGCTGCCAAAAACTGATGTAAAGAGAATTGCTGCCTGTTTGCAGGTGTTCTTGGAGACAACAACTGGAATAATTATTCGTAAAAGCAGAAAGAATGACTGCTGTAATATTTTGGACACTTGCCTCACCTCTTAGGCATGTGCTTTGTATTGATGATTTTTTTTTTCATAATGACGTTTGCAGTCCAGAGAGAGAATTGTGGTTTTAAAGAAGCTTTTTTTCCCCAATTGTAGGAAGAATTATATAGATTTGGTTAGTGGCAAATGACTGCTCGTTTTCTGGAATTCTTCCTTTGTAATGTTCTGAGTGAAAATTTTGCAGAAGCAGCTGCTGAAAAGGTTAAGTATGAAGTGTTACAGAATAAGGGCTTTTTTCTAGTTTCAAATTTAATATTGCCAATATTCTCAGCTAGTATAAACATAAAGTCAGAACATTGACATATATTCTGGGAGTTTGGAATAGGTTGACAGAAGACTTGACTCACTGTTGTTATTTTGGCCTTTTATCTTCGTGTGTTTCTGTGCCTTTTTTTTCACTAGTTCATCTCGCCCCCAGCAAAAACATGCTTTCATCTGTCGCCCACAGGAGACAGAAGCAATTTTGCCTCCTCTGATGTTTCTGACATTCTACCGGAGGAGATCGAAGAGGAAGTGAAGGCTGCCGCTGAGATTTCCATGGGGACAGAAGTATCAGAAGAAGATATAAACAACATAATCCATCTCTGTGATCAGGTATGTACACATGGATGAGTAGCAATAGGAGCTCCACTTCAGCCATATCAGAGCCTTTCTACCAAGGAGAGGTTTTCCCAGGGCCTTGCTAACACACTTATGATGGCAGTGATGATTCCTATATCGTTGCTTTCCTGATGTACAGATATGAGGGTGCACAGTCACTACCTCATCTGAGCCATCTCAGACTATTGATGACTGCACAAAGTCTTCGGAAAGCAGTAGTCTTACTTTCGGGAGGAATTTTGGCATTGTTGTACTTAATAAGTCTTTGAGATAATGGTACTGTATAGCCTCTTTTTAATCTGTGACTTTTGAAGCCAGGTGATAAACCCTGGGTTTAAAGTGGAGTGCTGAGGCCTCAGAAGAATTAGGAGCCCTATCCTGCTTTCATCTGGATTGTATGTGAACTCTCTCTGACTTTAGTGGTGCCAGTTGGATCCCTTTGTGACTTTACCAGGGAGTGGCAGGGCTAGGAGTTCCTGTTCTTGGTCTAGACTGGGCTGCTTTTTTTTAATGTGCATTCTAAATGTGTGTATTTGTATGAAACAAGTAAAGAGCATTTATCCCATTTCAAGAGAATGGTGGCAAAGATTTATGTGAAAAGTGAATGTTCCAGGGTTTTGTCCTAAAGAAAATGTCCTTACTAAGTATTTTTGTTCTGCTTCGCAGTCTTTGGCATGTTGTCAGCACCTTTATCAGGAGCTTTGCTGAGAAAATAAGTTGCATAAGGGAATGAGCAATACGGATCCAATGTACTTTGTGGATGGAGCTCTGCTCTGTGAATATGCCCTGTATAAAGCTTTCTATAACTCTGGGTCTTGGCTGTCTGCATTTTGCACTTTGTTAAGTCTCCTTCGTTGGAATTCTCAGCGCTTCCTCATTTCAATATATTTAGCTCTTAATATTTGTAAGTCACTAATACGAGTTCCTGTAACCAAACTCTGTGCTAGGTGATTGAAATCTCTGAGTATCGGACACAGCTGTATGACTACCTGAAGAACAGAATGATGGCCATTGCTCCTAATCTCACTGTCATGGTGGGTGAACTGGTTGGAGCAAGGCTCATTGCTCATGCAGGTGGGTTACAGTGATCAGTGTAAATAAAGCTTAGATGACCTCATCAGAGGTTTTCTCTGAGGAGCTGGTCAGCTAAAAACATTATGCAAGGCCCTGATGAACATCTCGTGGTAAAGGGGTTGGAAGGTAGTTCTTGAGGAATCTGAGAATACCAGTATGAGCTTGGTAGTAGTCTGTGATGACAAAGTTCTCAGTTGGCCTGAATTCTTTTTGGAATATGAGGGCAACTTAAGTCACTACCTCTTCTGAGACACTTACTGAGCCTCCTGCTGATAGTCCAGTCACTTCTGAGGTAAAATGCTGACAAAGTGGTATTAGGCTTTTATAGTCAGACTGGCTCAAGGTAGCAGCCGTATTTCAGTTATCTATGCTGCAGTTATCTGATGACACGTTCTTGCTGCCAGACTTTGTCAGGAGTAGGCATTACGCCAGTGGAATGTGTTTTATTGAGTCAGCCTTCTCTCCTGTTGCTGAAATCAAACCAAGACAGTTAGTTGAAGCATGAGAGACTGAAATGGCTTACTAGTCCTTCAGGAAATGAATGTGAAGCAGCTCTTGTAGAAATAGATGGCTCTGAGCTCCCTGCTTTTGAATAGTATAGGAATCTAGCCTCCTGCTTCTCTAGCTGCTCCTCTGATGAATTTCTGTTGCTGGGTCACTTCCTTTTAGGTTCCCTCTTGAATCTGGCAAAGCATCCGGCTTCAACAGTTCAGTTACTGGGTGCTGAGAAGGCACTCTTCAGAGCACTGAAGACTAAACGGGACACACCTAAATTTGGCCTTATCTATCATGCTTCCCTAGTGGGACAAACCAATACCAAAAACAAAGGAAAGGTGAGTTGCAGATTTGTTTACCAGCTTGGCTTTTTCCAGAGCATGAATATCTGTCGATGAGATGGCCTGAGCTTCACAGTGAGGCTCCTTCCATGGCTTGCTTTACGGTATTGCTTCGTGGTTACATGGAAAATACCGCTGTCGCACAAATCTTTGGATGTCATTCATTCCTGTTCAAAAAGGTGAATGGGATTGTCCATTTGACACATCTGAGTAATAATGTGACTCCTGCTGAGATATGATGTAACGCTGGCGCTCTCAGGGGGCGTGTTACTACTTTCTTCTACATGATAGTAAACTAAGCTGTTACAGGCTTTAGTCTTGCTTGAAAATCGGACTCTTGTTGTGCTAAAGCTAGTAACTTTTGTGGCTTGCTTTTAAAGAGCTTAAGCTTTTGTAATGCAGGTGGATGAATATGTGTTTGAATTGTGGAGAAAGCTATCCAGCCGGAAATTACACCTCAAACTAACCTGATGTAAAGGTTGAAGTAGAGTGGGATATGTATAACTAACTTACCATCTAAGATTTTTTCCCTCTATTTATCAAGAAAAGAAGGTGTTACTTTAACAGTATTTCAACACTGAAAGAATGAGGTACTAATTGTTTTTTGGACTAAACACTGCTAGTAAATGCTTACTTTGTTCTTTTGTTTGTGGGTATGGTTTCCAGATCAGAGTGAATTGTTGCCTTTTGTTAAGTCTTAGCGTTTAATATGTTTTTGGCTTTTCCAGATTTCTCGAATGCTTGCAGCTAAGACTGCCTTGACTATTCGTTATGATGCCCTTGGAGAGAATACCAGTGCCGAAATGGGAGCTGAGAACAGACTAAAAGTAGAGACGAGGCTGAGGCTTTTGGAAGAGAGAGGGGTAAGTCTAGCAGAGGTCTGCATGAAGCTGAGATTCTTTTTTGTGGTATGGTTTTCTGATGCACTGCTTTCCGAGTCTTTTCCCCTTGCTCAGTTGTGTAATCTAGTATTACTGTTACTCTGTAGTTTCTCCCAACCTTGGCTGGAGCGGTAGGATTTGTACTGCTGGCTGTGTCCATTTGTTTGTATGTTACGGTACTGGCGTCTCTAGAACAAAAAAAAAAGAAAAAAAAAATCCAGAAAAACCTGCCTTCTCCTCGTTGAACATTTCATGGGAGGTGATACTTCCCATCGAAACAAAGGCAAGGAGACATGTTAATACCAAAACACAAACTGATCACGTGACAAGTACAAATTTAATGCAAATCCAGTTTGGGGCCTGTATTGTGGTTTTAAGGTTGACTTTATGCCAGGCATAGGGTGATACCTGCCCTGACATGCAGTTATCCTTGCAAAAAAAGAAAGTGTGCACAAATTTGAGCTCATCTTGGGAATTTAGAGCTATGATGATGTCTGTCATGTGGCTGTGGTATGTTTTGACCCAGTACTAGAAACCCTTTATTTGAATTGGACTCTTGAAGAGCCATGTTAGAAAGGCACTTGCCTTTCTCACCCCAGTTGCTTCCCTGTCACTGTTCTACTCCCGGGTGTTAAGACTCATTCAGGTACACAAGAGCCTGACCAGTAATACATGTCTGTCTTTCCATTTTTAATTCCTTTCAAGAGCTGTAAAACTTGTGCTGTGAATTGTTTGCATTATGAGTAATCTGGTTTTCACTTCTAAATTTTCCTTGTAGATAAGAAGAATAAGTGGCACTGGAAAAGCCTTGGCCAGGACAGACAAGTATCAAAACAAGAGGTGAATAGTTCTTCCTTTCAGCTCGGCTGAGTATAAATAACTCCCCATGTTTTTATTTGAGAAGCTTTTTGGTTGTGGGCTGAGTGGACTTAAGATCCAGAAAACATTTTCTGTGTTCTTAAACACTGATGACAAGTCCCATTGCTAATGGGAATTTCCATTTTCCCACATTTTACAGTTGTGGTAAAGCCAGTGAACTGGAGAAACAGTCATGATTTTCTAATATTAAATTACTGACAGCATCAGATAACAAGTATATTTAGAGGCTATCAGCATCAGCCCAAAAAGCTGAATAGTTTGGGGAGTTAATATGTAGCAGCTTTATTTAATGCAAGTCTGAATAAATTAAATTTGAGAAAAATCAGAGTTTGAATTAATTTCTTTGACATAGAAGCTGTCCTAGAGATCTACTTAGTAATCTTATTCTTAGAAAAGAAAAAAACAAACACTTGTTTTGAGCAAAGCTTCATCTCCTTGTTTGGGTCTCGTACATAATAAGTAATATGTATCTTGAGCAATAGATAGGGTCTGTATTCTGGACACTGTTAGAGCAGTTTCTGGTGCCTGAAATGACACTGTGAATTGCAACTGGGACAGCTGAACATCTAAGGATTTGAACAGGTTATTATTAGTCTGAGCTGTGACATCTGGGTTTTGTGCTTATTTGGTTGCAGGCTTCTTGCTTAGCTCGGCCTGCTTATTTTCTTGAACGTTTGGTGTAGAGGGGGCAACTGCTTAGCAAAACCATGGCTGAGTGCTAGTCCTGTGAGGAAAAAATAGCACTGTTGCACCCATCTGCAGTCCCCAAACATCTTTCTCAAGCCTAGCTGTAACTTTCATTTCCATATGCTAGGCATTTCAAAGTAGTGGTGGCTGTCATTTCTGGAGCAGCTTTTGGAAAGACTTCATCAGTAAATGAAGCATCAGGGCATGCAAGGAGGCAGTAGCTTCGGCAGGAGGGTTGAGCAGACAACATATGTGCTGGTTTTTGACCTCTTGAAATGAGGAGTCATGAATTCCTGCCAGGACATGTTTCTACTGTTAGGCATGCTTTGCAAACGTGTCTAGGCTTGGGGGAGAGGCTGAAGATAGTTTCTGGCTGTTTGGCTTAGTCTGACTGCCTAAAAGGGAAACTAACTTGGTCCCTGTCAAATTATCCTTGTAGTACAAAACTGGCAGTACTGCTGCTTTATGGAGATTGTTTGAAAGGCTGAACGAGTGTTTTAAGGAGATTGGCAAGAATCTGTCTTCTATGGAACTGTGGAGGCTATGAATTGGCTGCCTCAAAGTAATGGTTAAGTTAATTATGAGGTAATTTTTAGAGATGAGGTTCAAGTGAAGCATCCAAAAAAGATGAGGGAATGCATTACCTGTCTTTGGCATTTATTTGCTGATTTTTTTTTTTATTATTAGTAGCAGTATTTTGACAATGACAAGGAAGCCAGTGAGCTCTTGCCCAAGTTTAACTGAAGCAGAGTCCACTGTTTGCAAAAGGCCACGTAATCAATTTCTGTAAAGCAATATGCACTGTTAATACCCATAAGAATAATTTCTGATGCTTAGAGGATGAATTGATGGTACTTTCTGCTAGCATTACCACATGCTTCCCAGTCTAGTCAGTAGCCTTAGTTGCTTGTGTAACCTGTGCAAGGTAGCTACTTGAGATTCCTACTTTAGAGAAGTTTGGATGCTCAGTATGTGGCTGGGGGGAATGGTTTAGGCTTACTGTTTTAAAACTTATTTCTCCTTCAGTAGGAATTCGGTTCTGAATGAGTTAAAAAAAAAATATTTCCTTCATTGCTATTAGATGATTCAGTTGACCCTGAAAAGGTCCAACTAAAGAGCACTGAGTTTCAGGATGGCTGGTTCTCTGCAGCCTGTAGAGGAATTTGGGACTGAGCAAAGGAGCATGCAATATTTGAGAAGAGGCAGTTTCAGACACAGATTAGGTATTTGAATGTCCTATAAAGTCAGTGATACAAGTAAGAGATGAGCCATAGCATTACCCTGCCTTGTGAGTTGTGCCCTGTGAATGTCATGGTGGAGAGGCAGTGCAGAAAAAGCAAAAGTAAAGCTGCTTCTAATCCTATATATATACTACCCTTAGGGTATGCCTATATAGACTTACCAAATTGTGGGGAGCTGTGTGCTTGTGACCATACAGCTATCCTAGAAAGGCTTTCAGCAGCAGAGAGGTCAATCTAATGGATAATTAAAGTGCTCTGTAGAGCCTTGAACAGATAGAAACCAGAACCAAACTCTTACTTAACGAGTATCTTCTGTTCAGATAAGCCAGTTGCACTTCTGGGGTATCTCCTGTAGTCATGACTACTGATGAGCCATTCATGTGCTGGAGAAAAGGCCTCACTACCTGTAGATGCTTTGTTAGCTGAGCAAGATTGATTTGCGAATATTCTTGGGAGGTTGTGTTGGAAAGTTTGTTCAACAGCAGGATCTTACCTGGGGGCTAGCTCTTCTTTTGGTATCTAAACTGACTTGTTTTGTTCATTACAGCGAAGTAAAAGTATTTGACCCATCTGGTGACTCTACGCTTCCTGCTGTTTCAAAGAAACGCAAAATTCAGGAGGTGGAAGAACAAAACACGGAGGTTGCTGTGAAAGCAAAGAAGTTCAAAGCAGACATGAAAGGTTAGTTGGTACATTTGTGCTGCTGGCATGTCGCTGTGTGCATCATGCAGTGAGACTTAACGTTTGCAGCCAGCCACAATACCTGGTTATTCTCCTTGGGTATGACAGTGTATTTAAAAAGTAATAATCCTTTATGGACTGACAGCAGACTGCAGTCAGTGTACTTTAAATAGGTGCTTCTAAACAGTTGTAAGCATATAAGGACATTTAAAAAACAAAACTACTTATATTCTTCTTGCAGGATTTCTTGCTCAGCAGGTTTGTATTTAGTGGGCCTCAGTATCTTGAAGACAAAAAAGCTCTTCTCTGTAAAACTAGGTCTTGCCCAATTTTCTTTAAAGAATATTGTGTTTTTTCTGCATAGAAATGTTTTCTGGCATGTTTCAACATCTAAACATTGAATATCAGAATTTTAGGCAAGATGACCCTTGGAAATTTCAGTCTGAATTTACATAATACTTGAACAATTGTTATTCTCTGGAGAGCTAAAACTAAACTATGGCCACAGTTGTTCTTTCCTTCTCTGATAAGTTACTGTGTGAAGAAAGATTTTTGGACTATTACTTCAAAATAATCTGGTTTTATATTGTGGTTCACTTTAAGAAACATTCTCTCTATTCTCTCCAGTGTGCACTTCAGCACCTCTAAAAGGCTGGCCTAATACTTGCTATAGTAGTGGAGTACCGAGTGT